>NC_057801.1:131382334-131387886 GCF_018294505.1 Triticum aestivum
GAAGAGGAAGGCCGCCCCGTCTGGGGAGGCCAAGGGGTCCAAGAAGGGAAAGACCTTCCTTTCGGACCACTCCACCACAACCACCTACAGCGGCGAGGAGTGGCTACCCAGGGACAAGCCCCTGGCCAAGTCGTAAGTATCCGGACACTATAATACTCCCGGTATGTTTTGATTTATTGCTTCTTATCATGCCGAACATGCATATGCAGTCCGGCCAAGTCCCACGTCGGGGTATCCACCTCGGATGGGTCTTTGGGCCAGTCGGCGATGAACAACAATTCACTCTTGACGGCCACCTCCCCCCGGCCCGCGGACGACACCGAGGTGTTGTCTCAGAGGATACCAGACCAAGGGGAGACAGTTCCGGAGATGCCCCAGGCGAAATCCTAGCCGCCGGGCACATGGGGGGAAGGGCCCCATGGACTTCGATAATGGGGCCGCAACAAGTTAGGCCCCTAGCCGGATACTGCGCCAGAACTCCTAGTGGTTCCGGTTTCAAGCAGGCAGCCTCTCACTAAGGGGGGTGAGCCACCTGTGCCGATGACCTCTGTCCATCCAGAGGCATCGGACAACTTGCTGGAAGCGCTTCGCGACGCTTCCATTGATGAAGAGAACGCACCATCATGAGTGCGGTGATCGAGAAGGTCCGGTCCGCCAAAAGCGGATTGACTGAAGCCTGCAGCAGCCTCCTAACAGGCTTTGAGGTAAGTAATAAAATTATAAGAAAATATCATTGTATAGACAGTAGCCCATGATGCTCTATTTGGCCTTCGGAAAGAAAAGTCGAACAAAGGATCAAATAGCATCCGCAGGAGTCTAACAGAAAAATTCCATGTGAATAAGCAGGCGTCACTACTAGCCGCTGCCGCTTGTACTGCGGAGGTCTCTGGACTGAAGCAGGACCTGGAGCGGACCGAGGGATAGCTCAGCCTCGTGAAGAGGCAGCTCGAGGAGAACAAAGGTACATAATACCCCATCTGTATATTGATAAAGAAAAAATGGTTTCAGCTCATAGAAGCGTCATGAACTTTAATAGGGGCCACGACCGAAGTGGCGGCCCTTAAGAAGGCGCTGCATGAGGCCGAAGATAAAGCGGCCAAGGAGCGCACCGAGAGCGATAAGGAAGAGGCCCGGGTCGACAAGGTCCAGCAAGAGCTCTAGGATTTCGTTAAAAAATACGAGTCCTTGGAGCGTGACTCCAAGACGTGAGAGTCTGAGCTTGCTAAGGCCCTCCAGAGCGCGAGAGATGCCAAAGCCGAAGCCCAAAAGGTCCACCAGGAGATTGAGGCGGCCAAGAAGGTAGCGGCGGGCAAGGCATTCCTTATGCAAAGCAAGCATGCGAAGGAGACTTTCCTTTTATTGAACTGAATTTGGAGCTCTCCAGGAGCATTCCCAGATCTACCACGCAGCATATCGGATGTCGCAGAGTTCTACCGAGTCAAAGAAGGGAGCTTGACAGAGAAGTTGTTCTGGTCTCAGTATATTGGGACCGAACATCTGATGCCCTTGAGCGACCAGCTGAAGCAACTGGTTGAACTGCACAAGGCGGCTAAACTGGCCATGAAGGACCTTATAGTCCGGCTGTGGCCGGCGGAGCCCTTGCCCAGCAGCTACTTCGGCCTCGTGAAGCGGCTTGTAAATGCCTGCCCGTGGCTTGAAGTCATAAAGTGGTCAGTTTTTGTTGAAGGTGCGCGCATGGCCTTTGCCCGCATGAAAGTGCACTGGGCGAAGATGGATGCCGAGAAGCTGGTGACGGAGGGGCCGCCGAAGGGCAAGGAGCACCGCCACCCCGAAAAGTATTATGACAGTGTCCTGAAGGGCTGTCGCCTTGTGGCAGAGCAATGTGCTAAGGATGTAATATTTGAATGAATGTACTCATTTGATCCTATAATATGAAAGCAAGTTCATTTGCGCTATATAAAGCTTGTTGATTTAAAATTTTACCTTCTGTGCGGCCGTTTATAAAATCTGAGAGTTGGCCAGTCGTCGGCTTATGCCCCCATGTAACTAGTACCGGGGTGTTCAAGATAAATCTAAACACTCTTTATCCAGATTTTTGGTCCTTTAAGGAGGTGTTTAGCGCAACGAACAAGGCAATCGGACTATACAACTTTATCACTCTCACTTAGCCATAGAAGTCTATAATTTTAAATTTTGGCGTAGCCCCTGGTATTCGGAATGCCGAACTTGGGGCGCTATACACGCCTAAATCAGACAAGGTCGATTCCTCGCCCAAAGTGGAAAAAATCTTTAAGGATTTGAGACCTCTCGAACAGCGACCAGCTGTTGCCGCATCATGACAGTCAGTTTTCGGCTTTCTCTACTGAGGTTCTCGTCCGAAAGAACCGGGCCACAATCGCAGTAGTTCTCCCTGTGCCACCTTAGCCGATGTAGCGGAATGTAAGGCAGAAAAACATGGGAGCCGGGCAAACCCAACTATTGACCCAAGACATGATTCGAAGCTGATGCATATAATGTTATAAGTTCGGGGTGCCGCAGTGTCGAAAGTGTTCGAACTTTTCTTGCCATGTTATGGGGTACACTGAAGCCCCTGGCGAGCTGAACGTACCAAAATGTACGGGTGCAATTTGTAATAAATAAGCAGTAAAGGAGAAGGAGAAACAAATGTAATAATAAGCTGACGCTGTACATTATTTTCCATTGTTGTTTGAATAATACGTAAAGGCGTATGTATACAAGTAGTGCCATAAGCATAATAGGACTATTTGACATGTCCTAACCAAGAACGAGCTGTGCGTGGGTATGTAAAACAGGTATAGCGATTGTTATCAGAGACCACCTGGGGATTCCCTTGTACGCCAAAGCTCCTTGCCTCCTTGGTGTTTCCGTCCCATGATGGGTCGATAGTCAGGCTATCGGAAGAGTCTCCGGACAACAGGGACCTGAAAGAAAGAAAAGGGTGAAGGTATACGGGTCCTAGGGCGGTTGAGCCGCATTGTGGGCCGCATTGTAGTCGTGCCTCCACCTATGCCCATGGTATTTTAAGTGCGTAATTATGTATGCGGGGCACGAATTTCACCGCTTGACTGGGACTAGGAAGGAGGCTGAATTGCTAGGCGAGCTCTGGATGTGCCGGCCGATCCTGTTGCAGAGTACTTCAGACCCGCTTAACGGTGTCCGAAGGCTTTATATCCAAATTGGAGGTCTGCCTAAGAAGGCTGCTCTGTACTTCTGCTGCAAGGGCCACGGTGTGCTCCTCCATACGGAGGGAGCGCTCTGTGTTTCCATTGACTGTTATAACTCCGCGAGCTCCGGGCATCTTGAGCTTGAGGTAAGCATAGTCGGCACCGCATTGAATCTGGAAAATGCGGTTCGTCCGAGAAGTGCGTGGTAGCCACTGCGGAAGGGGACGATATTGAAGATTAACTCCTCGCTTCAGAAGTTGTCCGGAGATCCAAAGACTACTTCTAGTGTAGTTGAGCCCATGCAATAGGCCTCTACACCTGGTATAACACCTTTGAAGGTGGTTTTGGTGGGTTTGATCCTTGAGGGATCGATGCCCATTTTGCACACTGTATCCTGATAGAGCAGGTTCAGGCTGCTGCCACTGTCCATGAGGACTCGTGTGAGGTGGAATCCGTCGATGATAGGGTCAAGGACCAGTGCGGCCAAACCGCCATGACAGATGCTGGTCGGATGGTCCCTATGATCAAAGGTGATCGGACAAGAAGACCATGGGTTGAACTTTGAGGCGACTGGCTCCATCGCATAGACATCCCTTAGTGCGCGCTTCCGTTCCCACTTGGGGATATGGGTGGCGTATATCATGTTTACCTTTTCACTTGGGGAGGAAATTTCTTCCGTCTTCCTGTGTTCGGCGGTCCGGGCTCCTCGTCGTCATTGCTATGCAGCCCCTTTTCCTTGTTTTCGGCATTCAACTTGCCGGCCTGTTTGAACACCCAACATTCTCTGTTGGTGTGGTTGGCTGGTTTATCGGGGGTGCCGTGAATTTGACATGAGCGATCGAGTATGCGGTCCAGACTGGACGGGCTGAGATTGTTTCTTTTGAATGGCTTTTTTCACTGACAGGACTTAGAGCCACTGAATCCGGCATTGATGGCCGTGTCTTCGGTGTTATCGCCATTATTGTGACACTTGTGTCTGTTGCGTTGGGGATTGCCGTTGCTGTCTCTGGCATCTGAGGTGCCAAGATTTCTCGATGTGCAGTTGCTGCGAGCGAGCCAGCTATCCTCGCTCGCACAAAAGCGGGTCATGAGTGTCGTGAGGGCTGCCATGGACTTCAAATTCTCTTGGCCGAGGTGTCGGGCAAGCCACTCATTGTAGATGTTATGCTTAAAGGCCGCTAGGGCTTCGACATCTGGACAATCGACAATTTGGTTCTTTTTAGTTAGGAACCGAGTCCAGAATTTCCTGGCTGACTCTCCGGCTGTTGGGTAATGTGAGTTAAATCATCAGCATCCGGTGGTCGCACATAAGTGCCCTAGAAGTTATCCAGGAATGCGTCTTCCAGGTTCTCCCAACTTCCAATGGAGTTTGCCGGCAAACTATTCAGCCAATGCCGAGCCGGTCCCTTGAGTTTTAGTGGGAGGTACTTGATGGCATGTAGATCATCGCCGCGGGCCATGTGAATGTGGAGAAGGAAATCTTCAATCCATATCGCGAGGTCTATTGTCCCATCTTATGATTCGATGTTCACGGGTTTAAACCCTTCTGGGAACTCATGATCCATTACTTTGTCGGTGAAGCATAGGGGGTGTGCGGCGCCTCTATGCCGGGCTACATCACGACGCAGTTCAAATGATTCTGGTCGGTTGTATTCGGCCCGACCGGATTTGTATTTAGTGTATCCAGCATGGTGATCATCATCACGCGTTGGGGCGCGCCCCCGTGGTCCATAGATCGATCTTGACTGTCCTGCTTTGTTTTCCAACACGTCTCGCAGGTCCTGCGTGTATCCCCAGGCCTTCGTGTTTTTATTTGATTGGCAACGGGGTGCGGGCTGGTGTTCGGGCTCATATGCCGATTTGTCTCGGCCACGAGGCGGCCGGTCGGCCGCATCCTGCGCTGGTAGTGTGGGCTCTACTGCCTCTTCCTTGAATTGAGGGAACAACCTGCGCATTGGGTAGCTTTTGGTTGGGCGCTCGAGTCCGTATTCTTCGGCTGCCAGGACCTCGGTCCATTTATCAGTTAGCAGATCTTGATCAGCTTGAAGCTGCTGCTTTTTCTTCAGGCTTTTTGTAGTGGCTATAAGCTGGCGCTTGAAGCGCTCCTGCTCGACGGGATCCTCAGGCACGATGAATTCTTCATCGCCGAGGCTCACCTCGTCTTCGGAGAGGCGCATGTAATTATCATCCTCCGAGTCTCCATCCATTGCCTATTTCTCAGGGCTAGCTTGCCCATCCTCCCGTACGGCTTGCTCGAAGCTTGGCTGGGCGGGATTGTTTTCGTCTTCGGCATCATCCGGAGTGCTGTTGTCTCTTGTGCCGTTATCGCTATTTTTGCTATGGCGGGACTTAGAGCGGCACCGCTGACGCCGGTGCTTAGATTGCTTCCCAAGGGGATTATCCTAC
>NC_057801.1:132014409-132015103 GCF_018294505.1 Triticum aestivum
CCTACCGAGTGAAGAGCGACCCTCTCGCTCGGAGGCTTAGCTGCAGTCCAAGCACTCGCCTAAGTTACAAAAATCCTACCGAGTGAAGAGCGACCCTCTCGCTCGGAGGCTTAGCTGCAGTCCAAGCACTCGCCTAAGTTATAAAAATCCTACCGACTGAAGAGCAACCCTCTCACTCGGAGGCTTAGCTGCAGCCCTGTGCTCGCCTAAGTTACAAAAATCCTACCGAGTGAAGAGCGACCCTCCCACTCGGAGGCTTAGCTGCATCCCAGTGCTAGCCTAAGTTATCAAAATCCTACCGAGCAAAGAGTAAACCTCTCACTCGGGGGCTTAGCTGCGGCCCAGTGCTCGCCTAAGTTATAGAAATCCTACCGAGTGGTAAGCCGGGCTTCCACTCGGAGGCTTAGCCGCAGCCCAGTGCTCGCCTAAGTGGACTAAAGAATAAGTCGATTGCAGTAAAGGCGCCTTGCTTTGAACCTGCAAAAGACATTTCGATCCAAAGGCAATCATATTCAAGCACCAAATTCAAGTTTGAATCGATATCTAAAGGAACCGAAAGTGCTCAGGCGTTAAGCCTGTTAAGGTTTATCGGTTACAATTCCACTCGGCATACCGAGGCAAATTTAAAGCGTCGAGCCAGAAGAAGTTTTTTACCCCTCCTGTGGAGGGCTGGAAGGTGCAACGAATTCATCAA
>NC_057801.1:132015113-132033992 GCF_018294505.1 Triticum aestivum
GACCCTCTCACTCGGAGGCTTAGCTGCAGTCCAAGCACTCGCCTAAGTTATAAAAATCCTACCGAGTGAAGAGCAACCCTCTCACTCGGAGGCTTAGCTGCAGCCCTGTGCTCGCCTAAGTTACAAAAATCCTACCGAGTGAAGAGCAAACCTCTCACTCGGGGGCTTAGCTGCAGCCCAGTGCTCGCCTAAGTTATAAAAATCCTACCGAGTGAAGAGCAACCCTCTCACTCGGAGGCTTAGCTGCAGCCCAGTGCTAGCCTAAGTTATCAAAATCCTACCGAGTGAAGAGTAAACCTCTCACTCGGGGGCTTAGCTGCGGCCCAGTGCTCGCCTAAGTTATAGAAATCCTACCGAGTGGTAAGCCGGGCTTCCACTCGGAGGCTTAGCCGCAGCCCAGTGCTCGCCTAAGTGGACTAAAGAATAAGTCGATTGCAGTAAAGGTGCCTTGCTTTGAACCTGCAAAAGACATTTCGATCCAAAGGCAATCATATTCAAGCACCAAATTCAAGTTTGAATCGATATCTAAAGGAACCGAAAGTGCTCAGGCGTTAAGCCTGTTAAGGTTTATCGGTTACAATTCCACTCGGCATACCGAGGCAAATTTAAAGCGTCGAGCCAGAAGAAGTTTTTTACCCCTCCTATGGAGGGCTGGAAGGTGCAACGAATTCGTCAAGGTCAATTCCGTCGGCGATCCGAGTGGCAGCTGCAAGGAAAGTTTCCATAAAGGACCTGAAGTCGTGTTTCTTGGTGTTGGCCACCCGAAGAGCCGCCAGCTTCTCTTCTCGCGCATCTTTACAGTGGACTCGTGCCAGACACAGAGCAACTTCTGCACCACACCGAGCCGAGGACTTCTTCCATTCCTGCACTCGACCAGGGATCGTGTTCAAGCGGGCCATCAGCGACTCAAGGTCATTCTGAAGTGTCTCCTCAGGCCAGAGCGTCGAGTCGATGCGAGATGTGGCGGCCTTCAGCCTTGCGAGATAGTCCACGACAGCTGCAACACGAGACTCCAGTCGGAAAACATCCATGGCAACTTCGTCGTTCACCGGAGAATTGACGGGGTCGAGGTTTGGCTCCAGCCGGCTAGTTTCTTCTTCAAAGTTTTGACAAAATTCTGCAAGGATGATCACTAAGTCAAGGGGATGGTCGAATGGAAAAACCACAATTGGAAATGTTTGCCAAGCATAGAGGTTTACCTTCAAGCATAAGAAACAGCTTCTTGGCAAGACCACTCAGGAAGGCCTCCAGATCAGTTTTCTTCCCAGTCAATTTGCTGACTTGGTCGGTCAGGGCAGCTTTATCAGTTTTCAGTCGACTGACCTCCTTGTTGGCGATCCCAAGAGCAGCTTTCAGATTGGTATTGTCTTGTTCAAGCTTGGTGACTGAAGCTAACTTCTCGTCAGCAAGCTTGATCTTCTCAGCTAGTTCGAGGTCTTTCTTCTGTTGGGCCTCCCTTACCTTACCTGTAAGTTACAGCAAGGTCAGATTTTTGAAACAAGCAAGGGGAAAAGCAGTCGTCAGGGTCTCACCAAACATACCTTCGGTCTCCTCCTTTGCCTTCGTCAGCTTCTCCTGAACCAGCTTCAAGCTCAGCTCGAGTTGAGTGTGCTTGTTTTCCAGCTCAGAGTAGCGAGCCACAAGATCACAAGAGTTCTGCGAAGAACCAATCGACTAAATGTCAAATATAATTCACTTCCGAGTGAAAAAGAAAAAAAACACGTTTCTAAGACTACAGCCGAATACAAGCATTCGACCGTAGTCTCGGGGACTACACCCAGTGGGTGCACTCAGCGTGCCCCCACTAATTCTGTTGAAGACAAAGTCGACCAGTCGACCTCAAAAAAAAAGAGAGATGTATTCTTTAAGACTGTGATCAACTGCAAGCAGTCGACCACAGTCTCGGGGACTACACCTAGTGGGTGCACTCAGCGTGCCCCCACTGGTTTGTGAAATCCAGTCGACATAGTCGACTGACAGAAAGATTGACATCACAAAGCCTAAGGCCGACTGCCAGCAGTCGACCTTAGCCTTGGGGACTACACCCAGCGGGTGCACTCAGCGTGCCCCCGCTAACACAGAGTTTAATCAACACACCCAGTGGGTGACTACTATAAATTCCGGAAAGGAAAAGTTTTTGGTTGCATATCCAACAGAACAAACAGTGGTCGACTGACCTAAACATTGCTTTGAAGGGCAGAACTGGCGTCATAAGCTGCCTGGCTTGCATCCCAGATGGTCTTTAACTACTCCATCATGATTCCCGCCTGGCGTATCGCTTCCTTCGCCGCGCCAGCTTGGTCCTCTGGGACGTGGTGCGTCGTGAAGAGGGAGGGCTGCTGAGCACTCGTCAATGGATCTGCGAAGGACACCATGTGTCGAGTGGTGTTCTCTTCCTCCGCAATCAGAATCTCAGGCGCCGTCACATCCTGGTGCACCTTACTGGCGGACGCTTTCGTACTTCTCCTGTGCTTCAGTGGTTCTTCATCCTCATCATCATCAGGAAGATTGATAACAGCAGTGGGTGGATCTACAAAGAAGAATCAGGATCAGAGATCGCGAGTCAGTCGACTAAGAACGGCGTTAAGAATACAGTACCTGGTTTCGAAGTTGCTGCGTCCTCCATCTCATGGTCATCAGCCCGGGCTGAGGTTTCAGAAGTAGCAGCACTGCAACTCCAAAGGATCAGTCGACTAACTTCAGCGTCGACCAGAGACAAAGTTCACACAAAATAAGAAGATTCAAACAGCACGATTACCCTGATATGGTAGGGATGGACACCTTCATCTTCGGTAGGAGCTTAATCGTCTTCGACGGGGCCGCCCTGGGCTGCTTCGGCGCCTTTTCAGTCGGCACCGGAGAGGTGGTCCGAGGGCGCTTGGTCGACTGAACAACGGTCGCAACCCCCTTGCCACGTTCAGTCGAAGGGTCGTGGACAAGCTTCGACCACCTTTCTGAGCACGGTGGTACGACCTCCTCCTCCTCTTCTTCCTCATCCTCAACGTCATCTTCATCACCGTCATCATCATCATCGTCATCATCATCCTCTGCAACGTCCGAGTCCCATTCCTCCTCTTCCTGGCTGTCGCCCCCACTCACCTCACCCTCCTCAGTCGGAGCTTGTGCCCCATTGGGCATCGAGTACAGTTCGGTGAGAGCCTAGCAGATATCAAGACAAGGATCAGTCGACCAGTCGGCAGGATAAACAGAAATGAATGCGACAAGAACACAGTGGAGAGCAGAGCAAATGTACCTTGTTTGGATCGCTGTTGTGGTCGAGTGGAGGAATCCTTCTGGCTCCGCGTGGGTTGTCCTTGTTTCCGATAACGGCTACCATCCATCTTTCCAGAGTGACATCGTCGACTGCTTCTGGATGGACTCGAGTCTCGTCTTCAGTCCCACAGTACAACCACATGCAGTGGCTCCGGAACTGAAGGGGCTGGATGCGACGCCTGAGGAAGACCTCCAGGAGGTCCATGCCCGTCACTCCCTCCCGAACCAACTGCACCACGCGCTCCATCAACATCTTCACGTCAGCTTTCTCCTCCGGAATCAACTTCAGAGAGGAGGGCTTGTTCACTCGGTCCATGGTAAACTGTGGGAGTCCACTCGACTGCCCCGGCGTCGACTGGTCCTGGCAGTAGAACCAGGTCGACTGCCAGCCTCTGACTGACTCGGGAAAGGTCATGGGCGGGAAGGTGCTCTTATTCCTCACCTAGATGCCCAGACCCCCACACATTTGGATGACTCGGGTCCTTTCATCGCCTGGGCTCGCCTTCTTCACGGTCTGAGAGCGACACGTGAATATATGCTTGAACAAACCCCAGTGCGGTCGACAGCCTAGGAAACCCTCACACATGGACACGAATGCGGCAAGATAGGCGATAGAATTTGGGGTAAAGTGGTGGAGCTGCGCTCCAAAGAAGTTCAAGAAGCCACGGAAGAAAATACTCGGCGGCAAAGAAAATCCACGATCAACATGGGTGGCCAAGAGCACACACTCACCCTCTTCTGGCTGGGGCTGCCACTCCTTCCCCGGAAGCCTCGCAGCTCCATGAGGGATCAAGCCCTCGTTGGCCATGTCGAGGAGGTCTTTTTCTGTGATGGTCGACTGGATCCAGTCTCCTTGGACCCAGCCCTTCGGTAGGCGGGATCTGGACGAAGACCCGCCGCGGCTGGTAGATCTCCCCTTCGCCTTCTCCGACGCCGACGCCTTCTTCGCACGTTCCAGCGCCGCCGTCTTCTCCTTGGCCATGATTGCCGGCGAGATGCGCGTGGGGAAGTTGTGAAGGGGCAAGAGCGAGCGCGCTGGACGGAGACGAAGGGAGCAGAGAGAGAGAATGCTGAGGCACAGTACAGAAATCCTCGCCGGGCGCATTTATAAGGTCCCTTCCGAGTGGATGACAGGTGGGCCCGGTCGATCTAATCATATCTAGGAACAGTTATGCAGACGGGATACGTGGCGGAGAAAGCGGCGCGGAGATCGAGGCGTCTATGTCCCGTCCCATCCGAACGCCGCGGTCCGCTCCGCTTCGCGCGCGTCCCCAAATTTCGCATCCCGCGGAATCCGCGAACAGCAGATCAGTCTGTCAGGCACGGGGTTTCCCGCGATCCGTCGCTCGGAGATCGTTGAAGCCCGAAAGATCACTCGACGAAAGAAGAGAATGGATCGAGTCGACTGAAGACAAGTTGCTCACTATCGACGAAGAGATTCTTTGGTCCAGAACAACGCACGACCAGAGCGCAAAAGTTAATCGGAAACGACATCAACTCCTTCCTCACTCGAAGCCTCAATCCATTCGGGGGCTAATGATGGGGTCATGTACCTAGGGTAGCGTCATGGACCTGATCTAAGTACCTTACCCAAGGACACCCTTAGAAGAGGTCGCCTTCCAGTCGACCAACGAGGGACACACTCGACTGACTTGAAGGACTCGACCACGAAGACTCACTCGACCACCAGGAGGTCAGGAGGCACTCTGCACTGCAACGGCCTGTAATAAAGTAGGCTTTATGATAGTAAAGACACTTTATGTGGGGCGTTACCAGTAACGCCCCAGACTTAACTCCCCTTAAACCCTCTCCTACGTGGGCTGGCTGGGGTCCTGGCGCACTCTATATAAGCCACCCCCCTCCACAGGTAGAAGGGTTCGGCACCTTGTAACTCATATACTCATAATCCACCCGACCGCCTCCGGGCTCCGAGACGTAGGGCTATTACTTCTTCCGAGAAGGGCCCGAACTCGTACATCCCTTGTGTTTACAACCTCTCCATAGCTAGGACCTTGCCTCTCCATACCTACCCCCCACTCTACTGTCAGGCTTAGAACCACGACATAAGGTTGGTCCGGGCCGCTTCATCCCACAATACCGTTGAGCAAGAAAAGACTAGTAGAGGCAAGTAAGATGACAAAATCCACGCCCACAACAAAATTGTGTTCTACTCGTGCAAAGAGAACTACGCATAGACCTAGCTCATGATGCCACTGTTGGGGAACATTGCAGAAAATTAAAATTTTTCCTATGGTTTCACCAAGATCCATCTATGAGTTCTTCTAAGCAACGAGTCAAGGGAGAGAGTTTGCATCTACATACCACTTGTAGATCGCGTGCAGAAGCTTGCAAGGTGATGATGTAGTCGTACTCGACGTGATTCGAATCACCGATGACCAAGTGCTGAACGGACAGCACCTCCGCGTTCAACACACGTACGGGACGGGAGACGTCTCCTCCTTCTTGATCCAGCAAGGGGAAAGGAGAGGTTGAGGAAGACAGCTCCACCGCCAGCACGACGGCGTGGTGATGGTGGAGAGGCAGTACTCCGACAGGGCTTCGCCAAGCGTACAACGGAGGAGGAGAGGTGTTGGGGAGGGGAGGGCTGCGCCTTGGAGGTGGTGCGGCTGCCCTCCCCTCACCCCTCTATTTATAGGGGGAAGGGAGAAGGGGGCCGGCCCCCTAGAACCCATCTAGGGGGGGTGCGGCGACCTAGGGGAGAGGGGAGAGGGTGGCTTGCCCCCCAAGCCAAGGGGGGCGCCCCCTCTAGGGTTCCCCCTCAACCCTAGGCGCATGGGCCCAAAAGAGGGGGGTGCGCCAGCCCACCAGGGGCTGGCTCCCTGCCCCACGCAGCCCATATGGCCCCCCGGGAGGGGTGGCCCCTCCCGGTGGACCCCCGGAACCCTTCCGGTGGCCCTGGTACAATACCGGTATGACCCCGAAACTTCCCGTTGTCCGTTTGACAACTTCCCATATATAAATCTTTACCTCCGGACCCTTCCGGATCTCTTCGTGACGTCCAGGATCCCATCCGGGACTCCGAACAACATTCGGTAGTCACATACTAGTCTTCCTAATAACCCTAGCGTCACCGAACCTTAAGTGTGTAGACCCTACGGGTTCGGGAGACATGCAGACATGACCGAGACGCTCTCAGTCAATAACCAACAGCGGGATCTGGATACCCATGATGGCTCCCACATGCTCCTCGATGTTGTCATCGGATGAACCACTATGTCGAGGATTCGATCAAACCCTGTATGCAATTCCCTTTGTCAATCGGTACGTTACTTGCCCGAGACTCGATCGTCGGTATCCCAATACCTTGTTCAGTCTCATTACCGGCAAGTCACTTTACTCGTACCGTAATGCATGATCCCGTGTCCAACACCTTGGTCACATTGAGCTCATAATGATGATGCATTACCGAGTGGGCCCAGAGATACCTCTCCGTCATACGGAGTGACAAATCCCAGTCTCGATCCGTGTCAACCCAACAGCTACTTTCGGAGATACCTGTAATGCACCTTTATAGTCACCCAGTTATGTTGTGACGTTTGATACACCCAAGGCACTCTTACGGTATCCGGGAGTTACACGATCTCATGGTCGAAGGAAGAGATACTTGACACTGGCAAAGCTCTAGCAAAACGAACTACACGATCTTTTATGCTATGCTTAGGATTGGGTCTTGTCCATCACATCATTCTCCTAATGATGTGATCCCGTTATCAATGACATCCAATGTCCATAGTCAGGAAACCATGACTATCTGTTGATCACAACGAGCTGGTCAACTAGAGGCTCACCAGGGACATATTGTGGTCTAAGTATTCACACGTGTATTACGATTTCCGGATAATACAGTTATAGCATGAATAAAAGACATTTATCATGAACATTGAAATATAATAACACTTTTATTATTGCCTCTAGGGCATATTTCCAACACGGGACCGCGACGAGGATCCACCCCGACTGGTCGCTCTCTCCTTCGCCTGCGCCGCCGCCTTCTTCGCCCGCTCCAAAGCCGCCGTCTTCTCCTTCACCATTGTCGCCGACGAGGCTGGTACGGAGCAACGGCGCCGAACAGATGGCAAGGGCAGCGGAAGGATCTAAAGGCGGAGGAGGGGAAAATGAGCGAGCACTATTCAAAAACCTCCACCCGGTTCCTTATATGGAGTCGCTTCTGAGTGGCTGACCGGTGGACCCGGGCAATCCTGTCAAATCCCGAAACAGTCGCGCGAGGGATACGTGGTGAAAAAGGCGGTGCAGGGATCGAGGCGTCTCTGTCTTATCCCATCCGAGTACCGCGGCCTTCTCCGCTTCGTGCGCTTCTGGAGATTCGGATCCCACTAAATCTGCTAACCGCAGGGAAACTTGTCAGACGGAAGATCTCCTGCGATCCGTCGCTCGGAGAACTCCAAGTGTTGAAAGATCACTCGACCTACATCCAGAATGGATCAAGGCGATTGAAAAAGAAGTTGATACCGTCACCTACGGTCATTTGATCCAGAACAAGACGTACTCATAGCATAGAAAGAGGAATCAGAAGAATTCTCAACTCCTTCCTCACTCAAACCTCGATCCATTCGGGGGCTAATGATGAAGTCATGTACCTAGGGTAGGGTCATGAACTTGTCTAAGGTACCCTCCCCGAGGACATCTTTAGATGAAGTCATCTTCCAGTCGACCTAGAGAGACTCCACTCGACTGATTGGAAGACACTCGACGAACATGAAGACACTCGACCACCAGGAGTTCAAGATCTACTATGTATCCAAACGGTCTGTAATTAAGTAGTCTTTATGGTCATGATGACACTTTATGTAAGGCGTTACCAGTAATGCCAGACCTTAATGTACTTTAACCCTCCGCTACGTGGGCTGGCTGGGGTCTTGGCATCCTCTATATAAGCCACCCCCTCCACTGGCAGAAGGGTTCGCACCCCTGTAACTCTCACACATATAATCCAGTCGACCGCCTCCGGGCTCCGAGACGTAGGGCTGTTACTTCTTTCGAGAAGGGCCTGAACTCGTAAAACACTTGTGTGCACAACTACTCCATAGCTAGGATCTTGCCTCTCCTTAGTACCCCCTACATTACTGTCAGACTTAGAACCACGACACTAGTCATATTCTTCATGATGCTATATTTATGTTTCAATTCTTATCTTTTATGTGAGCATCATTGAAATCATCATGCCTAGCTAGGGGCGTTAAATGTTAGCGCTTGTTGGGAGACAACCCAATGTTATTTTTGTTTCTTGCTTTTTTCTCCTGTTTAGTAATAAATAATTCATCTAGCCTCTGGTTATATGTGGTTTTATGTTTTAATTAGTGTTTGTGCCAAGTAGAACCTTTGGGAAGACTTGGGTGAAGTCTATGCGATCTTGCTGTAAAAAACTGAAACTTTTGCGGTCACGAGATTAGCTGCCATTTTTTACTGGAGAGTGATTTTAGGTTGATTATTTTTGCATATGATTAATAGACAAATTCCTCAGGTCCATCAATTTATTTCATAATTTTTGGAGCTACATAAGTATTCGAATGATACAAATTACTACAGACTTTTCTGTTTTTGACAGATTCTGTTTTCTATGTGTTGTTTGCTTATTTTGATGAATCTATGAATAGTATCGGAAGGTATGAACCATAGAGAAGTTGTAATAAAGTAGATATTACACCAATTTGAATTTAGAATGAGTTCACAACAGTACCTAAGTGGTGATTTATTTTTCTATACTAACGGAGCTTACGAGTTTTCTGTTGAGTTTTGTGTTGTGAAGTTTTCAAGTTTTGGGTAAAGATTCGATGGACTATGGAATAAGGAGTGGCAAGATCCTAACATTGGGGATGCCCAATGCACCCCAAGGTAATATTCAAGGACAACCAAGAGCCTAAACATGGGGATGCCCCAGAAGGCATCCCCTCTTTCGTCTTCGTTCATCGGTAACTTTACTTGGAGCTATATTTTTATTCACCACATGATATGTGTTTTGCTTAGAGCGTCATTTTATTTTGTTAGTATTTGCTTGCTGTTATTTAGAATAATGTTTTGCATCTATGTTTTCAATAAAAATGTCAAGGATAGCAGTGGCGGAGCTTGGGCTAAAATCATGGGGGGGCATTGGCTAGGAGGGGCAAGCAAAATCACAATATGCTGATTTTTAGTGGAAAAATGGGTCAAATACATAGGTATATATGCAATTTTTTTTCTTTGAGCTGGGGGGCCACCGCCCAGGTTGGCCCCCATGAAGCTCCGCCACTGCCTTGAGGTGAGCGGGATATCATACGGACGGGAAGACTCCGATCTAAGGTCTGAACAGACCAACGCACCAGCACGGGAACCACCACTGGCGAAGCTTCACATCGATCCAGCAGACACCACGAGCTCCTGTACAAGCAGACGAGAAGCCCAACGCCGCACGCCGAGCCGCCGCTGCACCTTCCCCACGAGCTCTGCAGCAAGGCCGGAGCCAGGATCGCTGCGACGAAGACGGAACGGGGAACCGAAGCCCCACAGCGCAGCCGTCGCCTCCGCCACAATGACTCCGTCCAGAGCACAAAATCTTACAGAATCCATGGATCCCCAAGCATTCTAATTGTGTGTTTATTCTATTCCTTAATTTTATTAATAGCATCAATGGAAAAGAATTTTAACTCAAATCTCAGCCAATTCGTCCAACTGCAAATCGTGTTTCTTTTATAACTACTTTCAACTCTAGCCATATTCTAGGAAGAGTGCAGTCATTAAGAAACATTAAGGGAAAAACTCAACAAATTGTGACTAGAAGAGAGACTACTCAACCTCGAGGGTGACTACAGAGGAGAGGGGGAAGGGGCCAACTCATTCTTCTCTTACTTGTCCTTCTCCCCAAATTAGAGGGATGTTTTCCTAAAACGGATTTTTAGAACATGGGGCAACGGAGCACTTTATTTTGAACTACTCCAAAAAGGTGCTTGAAATATTTGTATTTTTTTACATAAATACACATGCATGTGGTTGAGGTATCTGTGTAATTTCATTCAATATATTTTGTATTACGCGCTGCGCAAAAATGAAAAAAAAGGCCCAAAAACAACAAAAAAACAAGCCCCTAATTTTCATGTATTTTGTCGTTTTGGTATCTTTTACATGTAAGCATGTATATTGCTGAAATTTTGGCATGTTATAATGTATTGCTATACGTTCATGCACACAAAAATTTGAGCCAAAAAGAATCTGGGTTTTCGAACTTCAAAATAACAGACACAAAGTGCCTGTGCTCAGGTGTTAGTTTTCGGGTGTTATCCCCTCTAGTTTCATCGCTACGGTGGCCCCGAGTGCGAGAGCCTCCCCAGAGATTGGATCTTTCTATCTCATGTTTGCTATTTTTTTGTTGTTTTCAGAGTCATTTCACTCTTTCTTAAAATATCCGGTGACCCATAAGTCCAATTAGGCTGAAACTTTGAGTGCAGTTCAAAAACTTCTGGAGCTTTCTTGTGGCCAAAGGAGAGCCCCAATTGACTTCCATATCCTCCAGGCGGCCTGACTATGTGGCCAGGGGGCGCTTGGAGCCCCTAAAGACTCCATTGAGATAGGTCTAGGTCCCATCGGTCCTTGTTAAAACAACCATATTCGCTTCTCCCAATTTTTTTGGCTACCAAAATTTCCTTTTATGTAAGGTCCAAAAATACTAAAAAAACAACTAGCCATGCATTGGATTAATATGTTAGTCCAATTCAAATAATATAAAATTGTGCCAAAACCATACATAAATGATGTGTATATAGCATGGAAAACTTCAAAAATTGTAGACATTTCAGACGTATCAATACCCCAAAGGTTGTTGCGGGGATATTCTGTGATATATTTCAATGAGATTTGTTTCTATAGAATATGAATATTTGAAGTAGTAATATTATAATTGAAACTACTAATATATATATATATATATATATAATTTATTATCTTTGATTAGAGTTGTAAAATATTTCTCTAATATAAATAGCATAATAGAATGGAAATTCTCATGCATTTTGTATATTAAGGTTGGCTCTTTTTTATACATGGTTTCATGATTAGATGATATTTTTATCCCATGCATGTTGCATGCTGGGGTAGTATGTTTGCATGTTGAGATAAATAGGTTAGTGAGGGCTAACTATTGAGATATGAAAGATAAATATAAGTAGTGGCAATCAACAAAGAATGATTTCTTTTCACATGCATGCTAAATGGGCCTTTGATGAAGTGACATTTGTGCAAATAAATAGAGGTAGTGGGATGAACCATTTGGGTATGCCAAAAGAAAATAATTGTATAGTTATATAAAAGATTTGTTAAATATAAGCAGCTTAACGTAATCACAAAAATTAAGCTTTTTGCATGCATGGTTGGTGAAGGAAATATGCCCTAGAGGCAATAATAAAGTTGTTATTTATATTTCCTTATATCATGATAAATGTTTATTATTCATGCTAGAATTGTATTAACCGAAAACTTAGTACATGTGTGAATATATAGTCAAACAGAGTGTCACTAGTATGCCTCTACTTGACTAGCTCGTTAATCAAAGATGGTTAAGTTTCCTAGCCATAGACATGAGTTGTCATTTGATGAAGGGATCACATCATTAGAGAATGATGTGATTGACTTGACCCATTCCGTTAGCATAGCACTTGATCGTTTAGTTGGTTGATATTGCTTTCTTCATGACTTATACATGTTCCTATGACTATGAGATTATGCAACTCCCGAATACCGGAGGAACATTTTGTTTGCTACCAAACGCCACAACATAACTGGGTGATTATAAAGGTGCTCTACAGGTGTCTCCGATGGTGTTTGTTGAGTTGGCATAGATCGAGATTAGGATTTGTCACTCCGATTGTCGGAGAGGTATCTCTGGGCCCTCTCGGTAATGAACATCACTATAAGCCTTGCAAGCAATATGACTAACGAGTTAGTTACGAGATGATGCATTATGGAATGAGTAAAGAGACTTGCCGGTAATGAGATTGAACTAGGTATTGAGATTCCGACGATCAAATCTCGGGCAAGTAACATACCGATGACAAAGGGAACTACGTATGTTGTTATGCGGTTTGACCGATAAATATCTTTGTAGAATATGTGGGAGCCAATATGAGCATCCAGGTTCCTCTATTGGTTATTGGCCAGAGACATGTCTCGGTCATGTCTACATAGTTCTCGAACCCGTAGGGTCCGCACGCTTAACGTTCGATGACGATCGTATTATGAGTTTATGTGTTTTGATGTACCGAAGGTTGTTCGGAGTCCAGGATATGATCACGGACATGACGAGGAGTCTCAAAATGGTCGAGACATAAAGATTGATATATTGGACGACTATATTCGGACACTGGATGAGTTCCGGGGGTCACCGGATATTTATCAGAGTGCCGGGAGATTGTCGGAACCTCTGGGGGATGTAATGGGCCAACATGGGCCCTGTGGGAGAGAGAGGAGAGGGCCTAGGGCTGCCCCCCCCCTTTGGGAGTCCGAATTGGACAAGGAGGGGGGGCGACCCCTCTTTCCTCCCTCTCTCCCTCTCCTTCCTTCCCCCTTCCTCCTTCCTAGTTGGACTAGGAAAGGGGAGTCCTACTCCTACTAGGAGTTGGACTCCCCCTCTCCTTGGCGCGCCTCAAGGCCAGGCCGGCCTCCCCCCTTGCTCCTTTATATACGGGGACAGGGGGACACCCCAAAGACACACAAGTTGATCATTGATCTCTCTTAGCCGTGTGCGGTGCCCCCCTCCACCATAATCCACCTCAGTTATATCATTGCGGTGCTTAGGCGAAGCCTTGCGTCGGTAGCATCATCATCACCATCATCACGCCGTCGTGCTAACGAAACTCTCCCTCGACACACTGCTGGATCGGAGTTCGTGGGACGTCACCGAGCTGAACGTGTGCAAATCGCAAAGATGCCGTACGTTCGATACTAGGATCGGTCGATCGTGAAGAGGTACGACTATATCAACCGCGTTGTCATAATGCTTCCTGTTGGGAATATAACTATTAGGTATGACCCGCCCAGGAGGGGCCGAGTTATACCTATAGGCGATTCATAATATGAAGCCCAAGATGACATTTGAAGATGGCGATTAAATTAAGGGCCCAAGGCCCAAAGGCAGCTTAAGGCCCGTAGGATAAACCGTCGTATGTATATGACTTGTATAATAAGGCAGGAATAGATAGTCACCGAGCCGGACACTGTTGTCGGGACTCCGTGAGCTGCTGGGCGTCGACCTCTGTATATAAAGGGATGACCCGATGGCGGTTCAGGACAAGTAACATCAAATCGAGAACTAGGTCATGCAGATTTTGCTCCCTGGTAATCGAGACATAAGCAATCACTACAAAAAAAGACACATCCGTGACATTTTGGGCCAAACAATTTTTTTTTCTGTCATACATATGACACTTCTATGACGATAATTGTGACAAAACCCGGTATCATCATAGATGTGGTGGGCTCCTACTTCTATGACAAAAATTCATGAAAGAAAATGGGCTTTCCGTCCTGGGCGGGCCGGAGACGCAGCTGCATGACATTCTTTGGGCCGTCCATGACGGAAAAAACCGTGGTAGAAGCAAGGGCGAGGAAATTTCGGGGAGTTCCCGGTTATGGTGGGCGGTCGGGGGCCGAGCGATGCGCGTTTCTCTCGTACACGTACGCGCGTGTGTGCGAGGCGTTGGCTCTAACTAAACCCGAGTGAGGTGTTGGGCTCTAACTGAACCCGAGCGATTGCACTGCAGGCTACATGTTACTGAACCCGAGCAATCGATCGATGGCTATTAACTGAAGCCGATCGAGCGATTCCTTCACTATTGCTGCTAACTGATGCCGATCGATGCTGCCTCTGGGATGAACAGTGAGCGTTGCGGGGGGTTTGGATGAACAGTGAGCGGTGGCGTTGCCTCTGGATGAACATGACCCCATGGTGTGGAGGGCTGGATGAACAGTAGACGGTGGAGGGGTGCCCATGGAGGGGTGGTTGAACAGTAGCCGGTGGAGTAGCGCGCGGTGGAGGCTGGATGAACAGGAGCCCGTGGAGGCTGGAGGAGGTCGACGGTAGCCCGTGGAGGCTGGAGGAGGTCGACAGTGGAGATGAACAGTATCCCGTGGAGTCCCATTTTGCAGTACGCCACACCCCTCCCGATGAACAGGACCCTGTTTCAACCGTAGCGCTCCAACACAAGTCCGTTTCGTCCATTTTGCGGTACGCCACACCCCTCCCGGTCAACAAGTCTGTTTCGTCCGTTTTGCGGTACACCATACTCATCTCGATCAAAAGGACCCCCGTTTCGTCCGTCGCGAAATATGGTGGCCCATCCGACGGGTCCCTGCTGTCAGGAGGAGGAATCATTATTTTTCGCGTAATAAGGAGGCACTTCCTTGCTGCGGCCGTAGACCCAACTATCAGCCTCTCCACGTACAGTCCACGTCCGATGGAAGTCGTTCCTTGACCACGTTGACCACGCCACGCCGAGAGAACCACGGCGGTGGACGACGGTGAGGCCTAGGAAGGGGACGACTCGGAGGCAGGGAAGATGCAGCAGTGGATACACACGGGAAGAGGAGTACGAGGGTTCACTGGTTCGGCTGCGGTGTTGTTACGCCCAATATGCGACCCTATCCAAAAGGAACTCGAAGGTCCCACCAAGGATAGGCCCGCATATTGAGACGCTTTTGCAAGGTGGATATCATTACATCAACATTACATAATAGATGGGGAAACATACAAGAGGCATAGAATGCCACATGAATACAACATCACATTACATAAGAGCATCATCCGGCTACGGATGAAACACAAACAGAAACTCAAACGACATCCACCCTGCTAGCCCAGGTTGCCGACCTGGAACCTATCCCCTGATCGAAGAAGAAGCAGAAGAAGAACTCAACGCAAGCAAGCATCGCTCTCGCGTCATGATCATCGCATAACCTGTACCTGCAACTGTTGTTGTAGTAATCTGTGAGCCACGAGGACTCATCAATCCCATTACCATGGGTATCAAGACCAGCAAAGCTTAAAGGAAAGGAAGGGGTAAAGTGGTGAGGCTGCAGCAGCGACTAAGCATGATATGGTGGCTAACATACGCAAATAAGAGCGAGAAGAGAACAAGCGGAACGGTCGTCAACTAGTAATGATCAAGAAGTGATCCTGAACTCCTACTTATGTCAAACATAACCCAGAAACCGTGTTCACTTCCCGGACTCCGCCGAGAAGAGACCATCACGGCTACACACACAGTTGATGCATTTTAATTCGGATCTGGTGTCAAGTTATCTACAACCGGACATTAACAAATTCCCATCTGCCTATAACCGCAGGCACGGCTTTCGAAAGATTATACCCTGCAGGGGTGTCCCACCTTAGCCCATGACAAGCTCTCACGATCAACGAAGGAATAGACCTTCTCCCAGGAAGACCCGATCAGACTCGGAATCCTGGTTTACAAGACATTTCGACAATGGTAAAACAAGACCAGCAAAGCAGCCCGATGCGCCGACAATCCCGATAGGAGCTGCACATATCTCATTCTCAGGGCAACACCGGATGAGACATCCTATGAGTAAAACCAGCCCTCGAGTTGCCCCGAGGTGGCCCAGCAGTCTACTCGGTTCAGACCAACACTTAGACAAGCACTGGCCCGGGGGGGGGGGCTAAAATCAAGATGACCCTTGGGTTGGCCAACCCAAGGGAAAGGGTAGGTGGTGGTGAGGCAAAAGGTAAAACCAAGGTTGGGCCTTGCTGGAGGAGTTTTATTCAAAGCGAACTGTCAAGGGGGTCCCATAAATCACCCGACCGCGTAAGGAACGCAAAATCCGAGAACATAACACCGGTATGACGGAAACTAGGGCGGCAAGAGTGGAACAAAACACTAGGCATAAGGCCGAGCCTTCCACCCTTTACCAAGTATATAGATGCATTAATAATATAAGAGATATTGTGATATCCCAGCCAAAATCCTGTTCACCATGGAGAAATCTTCAACTTCACCTGCAACTAGCAACGCTATAAGAGGGGCTGAGCAAAGCGGTAACATAGCCAAGCAACGGTTTGCATAGGAAAGGTGTCAAAGGTTAGAGGTTCATGGCAATTTGGGATGGCTTGATAAACAGGTAATGGGTAGCGCAGCATAGCGATAGAACGAAGCAACTAGCATAGCAATGATAGTAGTGAGATCCAGGGTAGCGGTCATCTTGCCTAAAATCCCGCAAGGAAGAAGAACGAGTCCATGAAGAAGACGAACGGATGAAGCCGAACCAAGCGTAGACGAACGAATCCTCACGATCGCAACGAAACATGAACTATCGAAAAGAAGCACACAACATAGTAAACACACGACACATGAACAAGGCATGATGCATAAACAAGCATGATGCATGACAATTCTATATGAGGCTACTCATGGCAAGAGATGATGCAAACAAGAGCAACACATCAAGGCAAGTTTAAATGAGGGCGGGAACAACATATAACAATTCCGGTAAGTCCTCATATGCAAATTTCGAAATTGGTCCAGATCTGAACAAACATTATGTTCAAGTAGTTAAACATCAAGTTAAAATGCACAAGGATGATCTACACGAGATTCTAGTCAAGTTACATATAAAGTTCATTTAGTTTGGAGCTACGGTCTAGAAGATATGAGCAAAACAAGTTAAACATGGCATTGATGCAAAATGCATACAAACAGCAAGCAAACACCTCAAAACAAGGATGCAACATGGTAATATGAAACTACATGCAATTCTAAGCAAGTTTCATATAGAGCACACTCAAAACGGAGCAACGGTTCAACATACACACACTATACAAGTTATAGCAACAATCTGTCCAAAACAGCAACTAGGCATATTGCAAGCATCAAAACAACAAGCTACAGCACCTCAACATGAAAACAAAAGGCATGGGCATGATGTACAGGTAAAGCATAACAAAACATGAGCACTGAACTATCTCTAGAAATCACTAGAACATGCTCAAACACACATGGTAAGATTGCAAGTTATAACAATTCAGACTTTGCAGAAAATAACATCACGATGCAATGTTCAGAGCTATCAAACAACATGTTACAGGAACTTATAATGGCAAACAAAGGCATGGCATGAATCTACTCAAAGCATATATCAAACGTCCCTTACTGACCATAAGCCAAAAAGGATCATAAGATATGATGGCACCCACGTAAACATAGCAAGTTATATTACAGATTCATACATGGCAGGAACAGAATTATGAAGGCATGTAGATGAGCTTGTGCAACTCACTACAAAACAATACATGGCATGGCAAGGCAACCAACAGTAAGAAGGCATATTTGTGAAGCTAAGCATGGCAATAGCAAGGTCATAGGGTGCATGAATCAGTAGCAAAACACATGGGAACAAGTGAACTTAATGTTAACAGGCTGACAGCAACATTATGAAGCAACTTTGGAGCAAGATATGAACAAGCTACAGCAACCTATAATTGTAACCAGGGCCATGGATGGATAGAGGATGACATGTAGATCAAAACATGTTTATAGGACATCTCCATATTATGCATAGAATGATTAGTAGCAACATGTTTATATAGCATCACGAAATAACAGTTTCAGCCTAGCAAAACAGCAACATCATGAACCCTATTTAACAAGATCGATTCACTCACCACAAGTCAATGCATGACAAGATAAGCATAACATCATCAAAAAGACATGTTTGGGAAACAAACCAAGTCAAGAACAAGTCCATAGCATGCAAGGATCAACTATAGCAAGCTTGGCCAAATTGAATAACATGTAAACAATCTGCCAGGAAACATTTTGAAGCAAAAGTAGAGCACGAAAAAGACATGCTAGACTACTCCATAATTGCAACAAAGGGCATGAATGGATAGACAACAACCACATGTTCAAAATACCCTTACTGAAGTATCTCAAAATATACATTGATCTCTCTGTAGCATCAAGTTTACATGTCATCAAAATAACAGCAGAACAAGGACTAAAACAGTAACATCACGATGCCTAGTTTGCATGCTTGTGCTAGTCACCACATTGATCACAAAAATACATGGTAAGCACATATTTAAAGAAGACATGGCATAGTTCAAAACACATGTAGGGACCAAGTAAATAGGATGCACGCATCAATCATGGCAAAAATGACAAAAGAGCTCGTTCTGATAACAGACAGCAGAAACATTATGAAGCACTCTTATGACGATGATTCAGGCATCAAGATGACATCAAATGAATATGATGCAATGGAATGAAATGATGTACTCTTCGAGGCGAACAATTCGACATATTACACGCATGAAACGGAGCTAGGAATGCAAAGATAAGGCAGGTCAAACATGGCATGATATTTACTGAAATCTGGGGACTTAGACGATTTTCAGAGGGGGGAAGGTCAACCTGCGGGCACGGATTTCAAAGCGGCGCAGATCTCGCCAGAGATCGGCCGGAGAAGTCGGGGATGGGGCCGGGGATGCCGGGAGGAGGCGGATCTGGCCGGAGGGAGGCCGAGGCGGCGGGGTCCGGCCGGAGACGGGAGCCGGCGAGGGGCGGAGGCGAGCGGACGCCATGGCCG
>NC_057801.1:132034720-132041531 GCF_018294505.1 Triticum aestivum
GCGGGCCCCGCGGGCCGGATCTGGGTCGCGCGGGCCCTGGCGGCGGAGGAGAGAGAGGGGGCCGGCGCGGGGGCGACGTGGCGAGCCGCGATTCGTCCGGCGCGGTGGCTGGACGTGTCCGGCGGCGGAGTGGACATGTCCGGCGCGCGGAGGTGGAAGAGGCTAGGGTTTCGGGGGTTTGGACTGCGATTTTGACGGGAGAGGGCTAATTTTATAGGTAGAGGGAGCTAGGAGAGTCCAAATGAGGAGCGGTTTTCGGCCACGTGATCGTGATCGAACGACCGAGAGCATGGAGGGGAGTTAGATGGGTTTTGGGCCACTTTGGAAGGGGTGTTGGGCTGCAAAGAGAAAGGGCTTTACGGTTACCCGGTTAACCGTTGGAGTACCAAACGACCTCCAAATGGCACGAAACTTGACAGGCGGTCTACCGGTGGTATACCAAGGCCACTTTGCAAGGCTCGGGCCATTCCGAGAAAGTTTAACACCCACTCACGAAAAGAGAGAAGAGGGGGACGCCGGAGGACATAGGAGCGCCGGATTGCAAAACGGACAACGGGGAAAAGGCTCGGATGCATGAGACGAACACGTATGCAAAATGAAATGCACATGATGACATGATAAAATGCAACACGCAAGCAAATGACATGGCAACGACGGTGAATAACTGGCAGACACCTGGCGCATCGGATCCGGGGTGTTACAACACTCCTCCACTAACAAGAGATCTCGTCCCGAGATCTTAGGACCGAGACGGAAGAGAAAAAGGATGAGGTGAAGCAAGAAGTCAAGAGAAGAAGCAAAGAATCGAGAGCACTCGAGAAGAATAGACGAACGACGAGAATGACGAAAAACAAATGCTCACGGAAACAAGATAGACTCTGAAACCACTCGTTCTAACCGGGTGGTTAGGATGAGAAAAGAAACGAATAACACTGAAAAGATTTAGGCCGCACTCCGGCTGAAACATGGAGGAATAGAATCTGAACTTCACAAGATGGAATGACACTTGATGAAATGAGCAAGGCAAGACCTCCGGAAGCATTGAAAGAATTGAATGAATAGAACTTAGAAGGAAGGATTGAATGGAATTGTTGAGAAAAATCAACAACGAAAGAATAAGCTTGTTGTGGACTTATGGAAAACATCTCAAAATTATGAGGTGATAACCAGCCGCAAACGGAGGTGATCGAATAACTGAGAAGAACGAAGAAATGCAAAACTCCACTTCAAAAGAATACGGAGAATTAATTGCACTTCGAGACGCGAGAAGAAAAGATACTTGAACTCCACCGACAAGAACCTTGATGAACACTTGAAGAAAGAATTAAATCATGAAGAACCACCATGAAGAACTCCGGTAACAAAAGAATGACGAGATAAAATGAAGGAAGAAAGAATAAGATGAGCCTTGCGATGATTTAGATGGAGGTTCCGACGAAATGACCGAGGAAATTGAACTCCGGAAAAGAAAATATGAAAACCATTGGAACTAGAATTTATTCATCAAGAACAAACTCCGAAGAAAGGGATTAATCACTTGGATGAAATAAGAATAAGATTTATTGTATGCCTATCCTTCATCAAATTAAATTGATGACCAGCAATGGATTTTTCATACTACTTATTCTTCTTGAAAAGGATTGAGAAGGGAGTAAGTGGCACAAAACTTGAGAGAGTCTTCATGAATCACCGGTAAGATTGAAAAGAACGAATGGATAAAATGATAAACAAGGAAAAAGAATCTTGAACGTACCACCGTTAGAAATGAAAATGACTGATGAAAGGGACTAAATCACCCAGAATAATTAGAAGAACCAATAAGCTAGAGGGGATTTAGATGCAAAATAACAAAGAGATCATGAGCTGATTAAAGAGCACTTGAACGAAGCACCGGGATAAATAGAGAACGATGACTGGAATGAGGCCTCCAGTTAGACGAAAAAGAAATCAACTCTTGAAATACTCCGGATGGGTAAGAAAAGAATATCTGACAAATGGAATAATTCGAGAGGATAGCATGAAACTAGAACCACGGAACTTCGAGAGAACGGGCAAGATTTAGAGGAAAAACTCTTCTTCGATCTTCAAGGCTGAGAAAGACGACGAGAAACACCACCGAAATTGCTGAGACACTCCGGGAGAATGAAAAACGAAGGGGGTTGATCCAATGCTGAAAAGAATTTGAAAGATCTTGGAGAAAGACATATGACTGATGATAATTCATTTTTACGTCAAACTTTGGAAAGAATTGAGAATAACTCCGGGGAAATTAGAAGAGTCAGGTATGATCCTGGAAAAAGACTTGTGGGTTAGGGCCCACTGAAGAGATAACACCGTTGAAAAGGATGATGAACAGATAGATGATGCACCGGAACAATTGAAATATTTGAATGAGGTGACAACCTCGAATTAATTCAAACACATATGAATCTCCTGAGATATCTTGAACACTCCGGAAGGATAAACTGGCGAGAGGCGAACGAGCAGGGAAAGCACTTCGAGGAAAAAGGATATGATCAACCCTAAAAACTTGAGTTGAGTCCACCGTAAAAGAGATGAAGAATGTCAAACAACAGATAATTCACCGGTTGAAATAATTGAGGGAAGACTGAAGAGGCTCCACACGAATGAAATTGATGCTCGAAAGAGAGTCAGACTCCGGGAAGAAAAAGGGTGGGAGGGCGGGAAAACAAAATCATCTTGGAAGGGGAAATCAACGAATATCTTGAAGAGACAACACCGGTTGAAATCATTGAGGAAAGAAAGCAAAGACTTCGCACGAGTAGGATGGATACTCGATTACGGACTCCGGCTTCAAGAAGAAAAAGGGAGGGCGGGTGGGAAAATAAAACAACTGAGGATTGAACTCAAAGATGAAGAGGCTCGAGTCGACTTGACGAGAAATGCACCGGATGAAAAGAGCTGAGGAACAACTACCGGAAAACCAACTGCGTGATCCTAAAGAAAATTTGAAAGGGAAGAGGAGTATTTCAAAACACCTACGTCAAGATTCCTTACCAGAGCGACGAAGGGGCTGAGGAGTAAAAAGAATTCCTACTCTCTGATATAACTAGACTCCGAAAATAGTTTTTCTAGACTCAACAACGGCCAAACTACACGATTAATCAAGGGGGCTCCTAGGTCGGTCGAGGCTCTGATACCAACTTGTCACGCCCAATGTGCGACCCTATCCAGAAGGAACTCGAAGGTCCCACCAAGGATAGACCCGCATATTGAGACGCTTTTGCAAGGTGGATATCATTACATCAACATTACATAATAGATGGGGAAACATACAAGAGGCATACAATGCCACATGAATACAACATCACATTACATAAGAGCATCATCCGGCTATGGATGAAACACAAACAAAAACTCAAACAACATCCACCCTGCTAGCCCAGGCTGCCGACCTGGAACCTATCCCCTGATCGAAGAAGAAACAGAAGAAGAACTCAACGCAAGCAAGCATCGCTCTCGCGTCATGATCATCGCATAACCTGTACCTGCAACTGTTGTTGTAGTAATCTGTGAGCCACGAGGACTCAGCAATCCCATTACCATGGGTATCAAGACTAGCAAAGCTTAAAGGAAAGGAAGGGGTAAAGTGGTGAGGCTGCAGCAGCGACTAAGCATGATATGGTGGCTAACATACGCAAATAAGAGCGAGAAGAGAACAAGCGGAACGGTCGTCAACTAGTAATGATCAAGAAGTGATCTTGAACTCCTACTTACGTCAAACATAAC
The DNA here is from genome assembly GCF_018294505.1 of Triticum aestivum. NCBI lineage: Eukaryota > Viridiplantae > Streptophyta > Magnoliopsida > Poales > Poaceae > Triticum > Triticum aestivum. Next base: position 132,038,471 of record NC_057801.1, read on the forward strand.
CCAGAAACCGTGTTCACTTCTCGGACTCCGCCGAGAAGAGACCATCACGGCTACACACACAGTTGATGCGTTTTAATTCGGATCTGGTGTCAAGTTATCTACAACCGGACATTAACAAATTCCCATCTGCCTATAACCGCAGGCACGGCTTTCGAAAGATTATACCCTGCAGGGGTGTCCCAACTTAGCCCATGACAAGCTCTCGCGATCAACGAAGGAATAGACCTTCTCCCAGGAAGACCCGATCAGACTCGGAATCCCGGTTTACAAGACATTTCGACAATGGTAAAACAAGACCAGCAAAGCCGCCCGATGCGCCGACAATCCCGATAGGAGCTGCACATATCTCGTTCTCAGGGAAACACCGGATGAGACATCCTACGAGTAAAACCAGCCCTCGAGTTGCCCCGAGGTGGCCCCGCAGTCTACTCGGTTCGGACCAACACTTAGACAAGCATTGGCCCAGGGGGGGCTAAAATAAAGATGACCCTTGGGTTGGCTGACCCAAGGGAAAGGGTAGATGGTGGTGAGGCAAAAGGTAAAACCAAGGTTGGGCCTTACTGGAGGAGTTTTATTCAAAGCGAACTGTCAAGGGGGTCACCATAAATCAGCCAACCACGTAAGGAACGCAAAATCCGGGAACATAACACCGGTATGACAGAAACTAGGGCGGCAAGAGTGGAACAAAACACTAGGCATAAGGCCGAGCCTTCCACCCTTTACCAAGTATATAGATGCATTAATAATATAAGAGATATCGTGATATCCCAACCAAAATCCTGTTCACCATGGAGAAATCTTCAACTTCACCTGCAACTAGCAACGCTGTAAGAGGGGCTGAGCAAAGCGGTAACATAGCCAAGCAACGTTTTGCATAGGAAAGGTGTCAAAGGTTAGAGGTTCATGGCAATTTGGGATGGCTTGATAAACAGGTAATGGGTAGCGCAACATAGCGATAGAACGAAGCAACTAGCATAGCAATGATAGTAGTGAGATCCAGGATAGCGGTCATCTTGCTTGAAATCCCGCAAGGAAGAAGAATGAGTCCATGAAGAAGACGAACGGATGAAGCCGAACCAAGCGTAGACGAACGAATCCTCACGATCGCAACGAAACAGGAACTATCGAAAAGAAGCACACAACATAGTAAACACACTACACATGAACAAGGCATGATGCACAAACAAGCATGATGCATGACAATTCTATATGAGGCTACTCATGGCAAGAGATGATGCAAACAAGAGCAACACATCAAGGCAAGTTTAAATGAGGCCGGGAACAACATATAACAATTCTGGTAAGTCCTCATATGCAAATTTCGAAATTGGTCCAGATCTGAACAAACATTATGTTCAAGTAGTTAAACATCAAGTTAAGATGCACAAGGATGATCTACACGAGATTCTAGTCAAGTTACATATAAAGTTCATTTAGTTCGGAGCTATGGTCTAGAAGATATGAGCAAAACAATTTAAACATGGCATTGATGCAAAATGCATACAAACATCAAGCAAACACCTCAAAACAAGGATGCAACATGATAATATGAAACTACATGCAATTCTAAGTCAGTTTCATATAGAGCACACTCAAAACGGAGCAACGGTTCAACATACACACACTATACAAGTTATAGCAACAATCTGTCCAAAACAGCAACTAGGCATATTGCAAGCATCAAAACAACAAGCTACAGCACCTCAACATGAAAACAAAAGGCATGGGCATGATGTACAGGTAAAGCATAACAAAACATGAACACTGAACTATCTCTAGAAATCACTAGAACATGCTCAAACACACATGGTAAGATTGCAAGTTATAACAATTCAGACTTTGCAGAAAATAACATCACGATGCAATGTTCAGAGCTATCAAACAACATGTTACAGGAACTTATAATGGCAAACAAAGGCATGGCATGAATCTACTCAAAGCATAGATCAAACGTCCCTTACTGACCACAAGCCAAAAAGGATCAGAAGATATGATGGCACCCACGTAAACATAGCAAGTTATATTACAGATTCATACATGGCAGGAACAGAATTATGAAGGCATGTAGATGAGCTTGTGCAACTCACTACAGAACAATACATGGCATGGCAAGGCAACCAACAGTAAGAAGGCATATTTGTGAAGCTAAGCATGGCAATAGCAAGGTCATAGGGTGCATGAATCACTAGCAAAACACATGGGAACAAGTGAACTTAATGTTAACAGGCTGACAGCAACATTATGAAGCAACTTTGGAGCAAGATATAAACAAGCTACAGCAACCTATAATTGTAACCAGGGGCATGTATGGATAGAGGATGACATGTAGATCAAAACATGTTTATAGGACATCTCCAGATTATGCATAGAATGATTAGTAGCAACATGTTTATATAGCATCACGAAATAACATATTCAGCCTAGCAAAACAGCAACATCATGAACCCTACTTAACAAGCTCGATTCACTCACCACAAGTCAATGCAGGACAAGATAAGCATAGCATCATCAAAAAGACATGTTTGTGAAACATACCAAGTCAAGAACAAGTCCATAGCATGCAAGGATCAACTATAGCAAGCTTGGCCAAATTGAATAACATGTAAACAATCTGCCAGGAAACATTTTGAAGCAAAAGTAGAGCACGAAAAAGACATGCTAGACTACTCCATAATTGCAACAAAGGGCATGAATGGATAGACAACAACCACATGTTCAAAACACCCTTACTAAAGTATCTCAAAACGGAGCTACGGATGCAAAGATACGGCAGGTCAAACATGGCATGATATTTACTGAAATCTGGGGACTTAACGATTTTCAGAGGGGGGAAGTTCAACCTGCGGGCACGGATTTCAAAGCGGCGCGGATCTCGCCGGAGATCGGCCGGAGAAGTCGGGGACGGGGCCGGGGAGGCCGGGAGGAGGCGGATCTGGCCGGAGGGAGGCCGAGGCGGCGGGGTCCGGCCGGAGACGGGAGCCGGCGAGGGGCCGAGGCGAGCGGACGCCATGGCTGCGGTGGAGCTCCGGCGAGAAGCTCCCGGGCGGCGCGGAGGTGATGG
>NC_057801.1:132042165-132058910 GCF_018294505.1 Triticum aestivum
GGGGCGACGTGGCGAGCCGCGATTCGTCCGGCGCGGCGGCTGGACGTGTCCGGCGGCGGAGTGGACATGTCCGGCGCGCGGAGGTGGAAGAGGCTAGGGTTTCGGGGGTTTGGACTGCGATTTTGACGGGAGAGGGCTAATTTTATAGGTAGAGGGAGTTAGGAGAGTCCAAATGAGGAGCGGTTTTCGGCCACGCGATCGTGATCGAACGACCGAGAGCATGGAGGGGAGTTAGATGGGTTTTGGGCCACTTTGGAAGGGGTGTTGGGCTGCAAAGAGAAAGGGCTTTACGGTTACCAGGTTAACCGTTGGAGTACCAAACGACCTCCAAATGGCATGAAACTTGACAGGCGGTCTACCGGTGGTATACCAAGGCCACTTGGCAAGGCTCGGGCCATTCCGAGAAAGTTTAACACCCACTCACGAAAAGAGAGAAGAGGGGGACGCCGGAGGACATAGGAGCGCCGGATTGCAAAACGGATAACGGGGAAAAGGCTCGGATGCATGAGACGAACACGTATGCAAAATGAAATGCACATGATGACATGATAAAATGCAACACGCAAGCAAATGACATGGGAATGATAGTGAATAACTGGCAGACACCTGGCGCATCGGATCCGGGGTGTTACAGGTGTGAGGCTGCTGTCAGCGCAGAATAACAGGGGGTGTGGGTGAGTAGAGGGATGGCCTGGCGAGCGGTGGGAGTAGTAGGGGCGGTGAGGCCTCCGCGGCATCACAGCCAGCCATGGGAGGCAGGAGCACGCGGCACGACCGGCGCTGGTTTGGGCGGCTGGATCAAGAAGACCAGAGGTTGAAGAAGCACTACGGCCGTTGGATGAACATCGTACGGTAACAGGAGCTAAAATCGTTCATATTGACTAAGTTGACAAAGCCCTCCATCCCCGTCAACTTGGTAGGCCCACAAGTCAGCCTCCCATTATGCTGGGTTCCAGCTGGCAGGGGGAGTATTCATTTTTTTGTGCGTAATAAGGAGGCACTTCCTTGCGTGCGAAGATAGCTGGTGGGTCCGACCTGTCAGCGGGGGGCACATTTTTTCACAAAATACAGAGGCCCTTCCGGTGGGTCCCAGATGTCAGGTGGAGGAATCATTATTTTGCGCTTAATAAGGAGGCATTTCCTTGTGTGCGGTCGTGGACCCAGCTCTCAGCCTCTCTACGCACAGCTACTTCCGATGGTGTCGTTCGTTGACCATGTTGACCATGCTGGGCCGAGCGCATCCAAGGTGGTGGACGATGGCGAGGCCCCAGACAGCAACAAGTCGGAGATGGGAAGACCTGGGAGTAGAGTCACAGACGGAGAGGTGTACGACGGTTAATTGGTTCTATTGCGATGTGGTTCGGCAGTCGGTGGAGAAGAACAGGAGGTGTAGAGGGGTGGAGGGATGGCCTGGCCAACGGTGGAGTAGCGCTTCATAGCGAAGCGTGCTAAGCAGAGCTGCTAGCAGGAGGAGGCGGGAGGTGGTCCCGGCGGCGCTAGAGGAAGAAGACGAGAGATTGAAGATGGATGTGGGTCGTTGGATGTAAATCCAACGACTAACATGTCAGAATCATTTGTTGACTAAATTGACAACGACTTGCGTTGGCTTCGACCTATTGGCCCACATTTCAGCCTCCAAAAATATGGCACGTATTCAACTTATTTTTTTTCAGAATTTACAGTCTTTTTTTCGCGCGGTAGAATTTAGAGCTAATTTGATATTATTATTTTTGAATTACAGCCATTAGCTAGGCTGGGTGAACAAATTATGTAGCATCCATGCGGCCCATTTATTTTATTTCCTAAAAAATTACAGGCCATTTGCACTTTCTCGAAATACATGATTTTGCTGGGCTGATTCTAATTATAATGTTGGGTTGGGCCAACAATGTTATCAAAAAATAAAAAGGGGCTGATCATTTTGTTATAAATATATTTAAATAATAAGTGATATTATTACATTCGTCCTTAAATCTTACCAAGCTTTTGTACACAATCACTAGGACTTTTGTGTCAAAACAATCCATGATTTAATTATTAAGAAATTATCTTTATAAGTTAATAAGATGTGGGATATTGTTTTCTTACATATGTAAGTATCTATTAAATATATGATGACAATAAAAATAATATATAATAACATATAAAATAATTTAATATATATAATATAGTTATAAGGGAAACATAAGTTGGACCTGGCGTTCCTATTCTTATATAGAAAAATAGAACAGACCTCTGCGTTTTCTTCAAAAAAATACATAAATTGGGCTGCCGATATTCAGGAAAAATAAAACCTTGGATGGGAGGTCCATAGGCCGATCGATACATGACGACCCTCAAGAAAATACAAACAGGCCTACGGACCTCCCATACGAGGTCGTGGGCTACGCATGTTAAAAATGAAAGCCTAGACGGGGCAGCCCAAAACCACGTCCAACACTTGCCAAAACCTCGTCCCTCGTTTTCTCTGTGTTTCGCACACTCGACATTATGTGGGCATTTTGACTGTGCATCATATGAAGATGTGCTATGCATGAATGTTGATCAGCATGATGTTAACTGGCTGGTAGTTCCATTTTCGACCATGAATAAAACTTCCAACATGATGTTAACCCTGTTTGAAAAGGCCGTGTTAATATAAATGCTCTACCTCTGAAAGTTGTAGTTTCTTATCTGAAACTGAAACTTGCAGTTTCTTCTCTGAGAATCACATTGTCTGCACTTTTATACTCCTATGAAACTACATTATTTTAAGTGCTAAAAATAGATCTCTAGAATTTATAAAATACTTCATATGCTAAATACTGCAAATCTGAAATTCAAAAGACATTCATATCTGAAAGTACTCTCAAAATACACAACACAAAACACAATTCACAACCTGCAAATACTGACAACCCTAAGCTCCTCTTGACAATTCACAACCTGCCCGACTATTGGGCTGGGGGGCAGTCCCCTCCTATTCCTCGGCGGCAGACAGCCGCCCCGTGAGACGATGTGAACGGCGAGGGAGACGATGGCGGGGAAGCGTCGTCGGGCCAACTGCTTTTCTCCTCTTGTAGTTGGGTTCGGTCGACGAAGACTCCACCGGCTCGCTCTGGCAGGACACCCTCACAAACGGCACCCTGTAGATGCTCGATCCTTCAATCTCTGGTGGATGCTCCATCTGAGATCGATACTCCCACCACCGCTCCCTCACGATCGGATTCGGTGAATCTGTTTGCTCCATGGGCCATAGGAGCAGCTCTATGTACTCCGGCGCGAGTCCCTCTGGGAGTATCGCCGCCTTTTCGCTCTGTTGCAGATATTTGGCCATGGATGTCGCCGTCGCCGCTAGTTGGTCCTTATTGTCAAACCAATACTGTATCTCCAACATCCTAGCTAGCTTCACAGGGTCGCCGTCTGCGATCCTCACGTATCGGTTGTACTCCTCCATCGATCTACTTCTCACAGCACCTTCACTCGCCGACGGTGGTTTTTGAATGGAAGAGGAGAGGAGCAGCGCTAGTTTTGGATTAGAATGGGAGAGGAGCGATGCTGGTTTTGGACTAGAACAGGAGAGGAGGGGCGGTGGTTTTGAAATGGAAGAGGAGAGGAGCGGCGCTGGATTTAGATTGGAACAGGAGAGGAGCGGCGGTGGTTTAAGAGGAGAAGAGCGGAAGAGCAGCGCTGGTCTTGGAAGTATTTTTTTTGTTTTGCGTATAACATATATTTTATGTACGAAAATCATGGTTAATTATGACCGAGAATAAAAGGGAGACTAGTTAATGTGGGGTCGCTTTCTTAATTGAAGGATAAATTGATTTTGATTTTGATCCAGTCACAGCGCGCCGGCCCTCTCATCCAATCCTAAATTGCTACCACACGCTCCTCTCCCTCTTCTCCATTGCAAAACCACCTCCTCTCCTCTCCATCATCTCCGTTCCAAAACCACCGTCTCGCCTCTCCCTCTTCTGATCTTCTCCATTGCAAAACCACCTCCTCTCCTCTCCATCATCTCCATTCCAAAACCACTGTCTCGCCTCTCCCTCTTCTGATCTTCTCCATTGCAAAACCACCTCCTCTCCTCTCCATCATCTCCATTCCAAAACCACCATCTCGCCTCTCCCTCTTCTCTATTGCAAGACCACCGTCTCTCCTCCCATCTTCAAAAGCTAGCACTGGACCACCCAGAAGGACATCTATGGAGAGGATGCAGCAGCGAATCAGGCAGATCGCCGGCGGCGACCAGACAAAGTTAGCCAGGTTGAAGGAGATCCTTAGTTGGTTTGACAATGAGTGGGAGATTTCGAGGACGGTGCGGGCCATGTGGCAATGTATGTGAACGAGCAAGACGGCGGCGATGTACATGTACTCCTCGGCGGCAGTCGCGCCACAGTCCTCCGAGTTCATCGAGTATCTCCTCTAGGTGATGGAGCAGACAGATTCGCCCGAGGCGACAGTCAGGCGGAGATGGTGGGCGTACAGGTCGAAGGTCGAGCACCCAGAGGATAACGAATCGATCGAGTATGGTGTGTCGTTCGTGAGGGTGCAGAGCCAGCCGGAGCCACAGGAGTATTCGTTCTCCCACCGCAAGAGGAGGTCGGATGGCGTGACGCCGCTTCCCCGCAGTTCTCCATGGTTCCCTCGACGCTCGCCTCATTTCGACGGCGGCGGTAGGGTTTAAATTAAGCTTCGCACTAACCTAATCTTTGCTCATGCTTACAATCAGTGTGACAGCTAATGAAAATCATGCTTACAATCAGTCTCCGAGTACTATTCCAATCGCCCTAAAATAGCTCTGGACCTTTGGGTCAAAGTTGTGACACAGTGTACAAAAAAAGAAAAATAGATTGGTGCTTCTTTCAGAAAAGAGTACTCCCTAGAAAACTGCCAATATAAGCTACTAGTATTTGGTTAGAGGATTTGCTGCCGAGAAAGATCCGTCCACAGAGAGCGCCACACATCCCACTGGTGGTGGTGGATGCCAATGCATGCATGCAACATGGTTGGTGTCGGTAATTTTTACTTGGCACACCTCGCACTCTGCATATATGCCGGTTCCATACGTACATTTGTGCATTTCCACCAAAATGCAGCTGAATAACCCTGTTTGCACAGATAATGAAAAAGCATGATTACATTATAGTGGCACTAGTTGATGAAACACACAAAATAAATAGAAGAAAAATATTGCGATAGTATCATAATATGCCATGTTGTGAGGGCGAGATGGGACCTGCGACGCCTCATACGGTACGCCTTATACTTGACATCATCCCAAGTCTTCCAGATACACCTTCTGCCAGTGATGAACATCAGTGTATACTAGTAGTACAAGGAGGCGCCTTGAGACATTCAAATCTCTATTTTTGTACATATCAACTAAAATTAAGCACCCCAGTTTGCAGAAACGCTTAAACATTAACAATGGGACTAGTTGATGAAACATATATTAATAAAGAGAAGCACTTTCTTTATCTACATTGGAAATGAAATGATGGAGGCCGGGGGCAGGTGGCAAACGAGGTGTATTATTACTTCATTTTATCAGTGATACTATGGTCGAGCAGGTGGCAAACGAGGTGTACCCTGCGTCGCAAGGATGGAAGCCGGGGGTGCTTAGACTGGGATGCTGAAGTTGGCTCTTTCAGTCACCAACATGGATGATTCAATTCATGGGACCTTTTGGTGCAGTTCACCTAAAATGAAGCAATGTCCCGTGAGCTAGCAGCTTCTTCTTCAAAAAAATTTAAGAAAAGGGCTCCAGCCCCGGTTCCATTTCTATCAGAAAATGAAACCCACAGAGCTTCTTCTTCATTAGTTGGAATAAAATTGAGCAACATCAAGGTTAGTTGTGAAGCTCCTGGAATGCTCAACTATAATTTGGATATCATTTGTGCAGTTCAACTAAGATCGAGCGTGAAATGTATATCTCTGTTTGCACAAAAAAGGTGGAAAGGAGGGTGACTAACAAGTGATGAAACATGCATCAAATGAAAAGAAGCATGCTCCTTATCAGAATGGCAATCCTACAAGGACAATAGCAATTTCTAAAGCAGTGGCATTGCTAGATATTAGTGTGGGCATTAGGATTAACTATGACAACCATTAAATACGACATTACTTTGGGCACGGGAGAGTAGGCGAACCAGGACAGTTGCATTTCTAATGAAAAGAACCAACTTATCTTAATGGGAAATTTAGCAGGACATGTAAAAAAGTGCCATTAATTCATATTACTGGAGGCATTACATTGAAAACAACATTTGGTTTAACGTGTCCTTACTTTTAACAGTGCGACTGCTACATTTTACCAGTGGCATTACATAAGAGTGGCTCGGGGCAACAAACATCAGAACAGGATATCTGGGTTGGTCCCATTTTTGTTCGGTATAGCCACCTTATACTGTGTGAGGCTAGCAAATCTAGTGATGGACTTACTCTGTTGACTTGTCCCCCAGTCCCCACTTTCTTTCCTTTTTCAACCAATAGATCGGGTTTATATTGAGTTTGTACTGCGTTTCCCTTTATTTCCCTATTAGACCTAGAGACCAGTTGGATAGCCAGTCTCTGCTACTTTTCGCCCCCATTATTTCCTCTTTCGACCAAGTCCTAGATTCACGTAACAAATCCTCCCCCACCCCCACCCCCTTCTTCCTTGTTTCAACCAAGTAGTACTAGATTCGAGTGCATGATCTAGTTTTACCTCTTAAATGTAAAAAAATAGGTGGTTTTCGAACAGCGGATCGATCCTATCTATGAGGGGGGCTAAGAAATAGTAAAAGATACAAATGCAGCGACGTCAGGAGCTCGGGAAGTAGAGCAAGGCCGGTTTCGAAGGAAGTTATACCTGATGGTCGTCGGGATGTCGCTAGGTGGGCGAAGGGAGGCCGGATCTGCCCATACTACGACAGCGAGGAAGAAGGGGTCGGAGGCCCTCCCTCGCCAACCGTGCTTGGGAGAGAACGGCAAGGCAGGATGATCGGGACGCGCCCAAGATAGGGTAAGAGCCGTCGCCGAGGACGACCGCATGAACTTTGCACCTTCTCACCTTCCTCGGCGGAGAGGATCCGGTTGGATCTGTGACCACCGGTGAGCAGAGAGAGAGAGTGTGTGTGTGTGTGGCCACCGCTATCGTGTTTATATCTAGAGAGGCCGAGACACTGTGAAGAGAGCAACACTAGCAAGCAAGCGCAGAGGCTCCTGCCTATATAGTGGAGTAGTACTAGTTTTCTTTTGTCTACCGGAGCCGGCTTGACCTCGTCAATGACTGTCGAGAAGTCTTCATGCACGTGGCCCGGAGGCGCAGTTGTCTTCATTTTGATCTGAAGCGTCGGATTATAACATATAACACGAAAAAATGCCACATGACAAGAAAACAGAACCTCACTGCCCAAAGAAGACAACATGAATCCCGACGGACAAACTAGATGAGGAACAAAGCTCAAATTAAAGATAAACTCGTAGAAAAGGGGTTCGTCGATAATGTCCTAATTTACATAGCCGGATTGACCTAGATGGCAGCCGAGTAGTCTTCGTGCATGTGCCCCCAATGACTAGCCCAACTCAGTTGTCGCTGTTTAACCCTCGCTGTGATCTGAAGCACATGACACCTAATTTTGCGAGATGGCAAGAAACCTTTTTTTAGATTTCTCACCACAACTACAGCCATGTACAACACAGCCTGCACGATATGTAGACGATAGCCAATCCAGGCGTGTGTGCTGGAGTCTGGTGACATGCATGGACGAACTGATCTTCCGTGTCTTCCAGGGATCGTCCAGGCACCAACGTAGTACAACACTTCTCTAGTACTATCGCTCATCCCCCTCTTCTATTAAGTCACCCGACTTGCGGGGCCGGGGAGTGTGCCTATGGTCGGTTCTCTATTGCCGTCCCACATGTGTGTGCACACGCAATATGACGCGCATTCCATTCGGAGAGCAGCGTGCCAGACCAACCGACCGTTTGGGGTGCGACGCGAACGCGACGGGCGTGTTGTATACTCCGTACATGTGTACCGCCGTTTTCTAGAGGCTTTGCTCCATGGAGCAATCCATGGATACAAAATTAGTATACTGTATGCTATTTAAAAGTCAAGGGCGGGGCTTTTCTTGCGCGGTAGGCGGCGGGGCAGTTCCGCCTAGTCGGTTCGACAAAGACGCGAGAAGACGAGGGAGTAGGCTGCTGCAAATGTAGGGTTGTGTGATTTGACAGCGATATACTGCTGGACAGGTGGGGCCCCGTGATTTGACTTTCCATTATCATTTTAACTGCGGCGCTACAACCGATGTGAGTCTCCCGATTCCTGACCACCTCCATACATGTGCCTCTCCCAATGCTCCACCATGTAGTAGAGGCTGACTCTTGCTTGAGAGCCCACTTCTCCACTTTTTCCTTGCCTCTCTTTCCTCCACATATGCAAAAATGCCATGTAAAGCGCACTATTGTACTTAGGTTGGTCATAATGGAGAGTATCATATGCTAGTATCATGCATATAATACTTTTGTATGATACTACATCCGTAATGCATAGTATCATGTGTTGGTATCATAGGATAGTTTATTTATTGTCATGCATGACACATTGTAGCACATCATTTAATATGATAGTACAGTATCATATTATGATACTCAACTCTCTCTTTTCTTCATTTAATTTGACGTCACCTCATCAAGATTGCATAGTTGGCATGCATGATATTACTCCCATTACAAGCAGCCTTACTTGCTCCTGCAGGTGCTAAGCTTGCCACATTGGCATAAAGTCTGATGTGGCAAGTTAATCAAGAAGAGAGAGACTAGTTTGGTGACCCAAGGAAGAAACGGTGCTAAGCGCGTGTACCTAGGTGAAAAGACAATTTTGAGTCTATAGCTAATTAAATGAAGCAAACTTAGCAACACCATTTCATTGGAAGAGGTCACTCCCTGGCAAATGCAATAAATACTAGTACTCCTTGTGTCACATAATATAAGAACGTTTTTGGCACAACACTAGTGAGAAAAATGTTCTTATATTATGGGACGGAGGGAGTACGAAGAAAGAGATAGAGAGAAGTAAAAAAAATACACTTATAGCCAACCTTGTTGTAGTATGAGTGACTAAGTGATGACTATGTATGGCATGCCAACATCAGATAGCCTAACGCACCGTGTTAAATCTCCAAGGGCGCGACCGCGCGAGCGACACGACGGTCGTGGTAGGCGCGACCATGATACGGGCTGCTGGCAGCCCTTGGATCTTAGATCAAACGGTCGCATGCTAAGTTGCTGAAAATTTGCAGAATAACCCTCCAAGACAGGATATTCACCCATAGGTCTAGAATCACGCCATGCAACCGTTCGATCTCAGATCCAAGGGCTCTCGGAAGCCCGTATCATGGGAGAATGGAAAGCCACTACCCTGCCGTTCGCACGCTGGCAGTTCCCTCCTACTCATCCCCGCACGTCCTTTAATACTACGGTGGTTCGCTCCTAGTCGTCCCGTCCATTCACATTACGACAGTTCCACTAATCCTAACCCTCCTCCCAAATCCATGGCGTCCCAAATCTCCACGATCGGCGGTGAGTACAAGGTTAGAACCATCACCGGCGATGAGTTTGACATCATCTACACCCGTTCTTCCGCGACGGTGAAAGGATGCCTTTCTCGCTTCAGACGCATGTTCGAAGACTCGGATGATGAGTGGGTCGCTGGGCTAGATGTTGAGTACACCACAGTCCTGGGACGAGAGAAGGATCTAAACGACGAAGAGAGGAAGAAGCCCGCTGTGATCCAGGTTTGCGTGCATGACTTATGCTTGGTCTACCACATATGCCATGCCGACGTTGAATGCCTGGATTTTAAGGACTTCCTCGAGAGCAACCTAGTCAAATTCGTTACTGTAGACTTTGGTAATGACAAAGAAGTCCTGGGTCGGATAGGCCTCGTTGTAGGCAACACCTTCGACCTCCAGAAAAATCGGCTGGTGTCCTATCGTCATCCTTCAATGCTGACCCTGGCAGGAGCCATGGTTCATCCTTCGTACAGTAAACTGGAGAAACCTCCATACACGTTTCATCGTTATGCATGGCAACGGAATGTACTAGATATAGACCACATCCACTACGATGCAATGGATGGCTACCTTTGTTTCAATATCTACAAGGGTTGGATGAAGAGCAACAACCAAGTGTGCGGTTCAAGCAAAGAAGTATCGGCCAAGAGGAAGAGGGACAAGGACGAAGTCGAGGACGTGGATGAGGACTCCGAGTAAGGTGGTAGCGTCGTTGCTCATGCTGGTTCTAATGCAGTGTCTACCAGAATAGTTGCAAAGTTTAATTTGAGGTGTGCTTAATTTAATTTGAGGGGTGTGTTGTGCTGAGCCCCCAGCAGAACTATGTTATGTTTCTTCTCGTTACTTTAACTCTTCAGTACGTACATACTAGTATTTCTTACATTTCATCTTTTAGTTGGTATAGTACTACCACTCGTTTCTTCACATTATATACGTACAATATATATGGCCAACATCATATAGCCAGCAGTTTAGTTGTCAAAGAATTTCAGGGTGCTTAGTTTTGTCAAAGAATTCTAGGGTGCTTAGTTTTATTTGAGGGGTGGGTTGTGCACTTGTGATGGACACCATTATTGTGACAAGACTTTTTAATAGTACTATATGCATAATTTGGCGACGAGCGCTCTCTATATGTACCACCTTTTTTTTAATTTCCAGTTTTGCTCCATGGCGCAATCCATCGATACTACTACTGTACAAAAGTGGAGTATACACATTTTTTTAAAGGCTAGAGGGCGGGGAAGTCTAGCTCGGTCGGTTTCACGAGAGGGGAGGGCCTTTGTGATTTGACGGCTCATTACTGCTGTCAAATTCAATAGTACTGCGCCGCCCGCTGCACGCCCGACGCCTCCATTAAACCCCTCCGTTAAACCCGCATGCAAACCGAGAATCCTACTTCGGCCACACGTCCGTTCATGAGCGGGCCGGAATTAAACGCAACACCAGACGAGCTCCTCCCGTCCTCCCTCAGTTTAAACGAGGCTAGACGCCGGCCAAGCTCCTACCGTCCACCCTCTATTTACACGAGGCCAGACAGACAGCGGAAAAGAATCGCACCCCTCCGCTGCTCCCCCATCTCCTCCGTCACCATTTTCTCCATTCTTCCGATGGCTTCCGATGAGGCGTTCTCCGGCATATTACCCGGCTGGGTGGCCCGCCGAGCCCTCCGGATACAAGCGAGGCCGCTCGGTGCTTCATCAACCTCGCTTGGCCCGACGGAGCCAGTTGCCGCCCCAAGCAGGCGCGTGGTTCAGCAACTCGTCGCTCCAGTTCAGCTCGATGAGAAGTGGCGAGTTGCTCCACACCGGCACTTTATTTTAGGGGTGGGTTGTGCTGGACACCATTTTTGTGACTAGCCTTTTTAATAGTACTATATGCATAATTTGGCGACGAGCGCTCTCTATATGTGCCGCCTTTTTTTTTAATTTCAAGTTTTGCTCCATGGCGCAATCCATCGATACTACTGTTGTACAAAAGTATACATTTTTTTAAAAGGCTAGAGGGCGGGGCAGTCTAGCTTGGTCGGTTTCACGAGAGGCGAGGGCCTTTGTGATTTGACGGCTCATTACTGCTGGAAGGCGGGGCCTTGTGATTTGACTGCTCGTATAAATGCGCTGACGACCTGAGGAGGAGCAAAGAACCGTGCGGTATACTCAAGTTTTCCACTGGAGTAGTACTGCGATGGAGGAGCACGAAACACGGCAGCCCAGTGCCATATGGCGATAAAAAATGATCTAATTTGCTAGTCATCTCGTTGTTAGCATTGTTCTTTTCATTCCCTCAAAAAAAGCATTGTTCTATTCATGCCTCGCAGAGAACGTGACACGTGCGGCGAAACACCAGAAGCAAAAGATGAAACATAGGAGAAAAAGAAGAAGGAAGATTATCACCCCAAATGATCTAATTCGCCGCGCAGTCGTAACTGCTTCTTCATCGCCTCCACGACCTCCATCTCCTTGCGCGTCTCCTCCGCCATCTTCTTCATTCTATCCATGACGCGGGATTTCTCGACGTGAGCCTTCATCATCTGTTCCACGGCCGCATTACATACCTTGACAGCAGCCGGGTGCTTGATGTGGAGCTTCGCCAACTCCTCCTTCTGTTCCATGACGAGGGCCTGCAGCATCTTCATCGAGGAACTACTATTCTCATGCAGCTTCTTCCAGTCAGCATTCTTCTCCTTCAACAGGTCGATCTCGTGGCAGAGCTTCGCCTTGTCCTCCTGAAGTCGCAGGATTTTGCCGGTCGCCTTCTTCTTCGAGGCAATGCTCTTCTTCAGCAGCATCACCAAGCCGGCAGTCAACTCCCCCTGCTTATTGAGCTCAGCGGGCATGTCGTCGAGGCTCTCCTTCAGCAACTCCATCAAGCCTTGGATGAACTCCTTCTGTTTATTGAGGTTCTTATTGAGTTGATCGGGCATGCCGTCGAGGGATAACAACTCCAGCTCTGCCGGCTCGGTATGTTCGCCTCCGCGGCTAGGGCGCTCCTGGTATCCATCGCCTGCCTGTGAGAGATCTTTCGAGGTCTCTACGTGACGGCAAGCCCTCTCTCTTTTTTTCCACAGCCTTGGTTGCCGCTCCCTTGTTACGAGTAGTTCTCGACCTAGAGCTCTACTCATCAACCATGGCAACGACGGACGAAGAAGAAGCACTTATGAGGAGGAAAGGTAGAGTAATTTTTGGTTAGGTAGTTCCCCTTTTTATAACCTAAGTACTAGCACTAGTACTAATACCTGCATAGTGGGAACACGTTCAGGTTTGGTACGTACTAGTAGGTGTGAGCAGGCTTTCGAATGTGATGGGAACAAGGTAAAGATTAATTGATGGTTTTGGTTTCGAGGCCCGAAACGGCTCCCGATGAGTTTAGCGGAACATAAATTTCAAGTACTACACTGCTCAAATATTATGTTACTGTCAAAAATTGGCACAAAATACGAACGAGACCAATGGAAGTACTACTAGCAACCCACGATTTAACTACTCGCATGCGCGCAGTGGAGTAATAATGTCTTCCTTCGGCCCTCACGTCCACTCAATTTGCACGCGCTGTATTAATTGACCATCAATGAAGTGAACGACTTTACATGCATCAAATTACCACATGGGGTGGATCTTGGTACAAAATTGCATCCGCCCGTTTACCCGCGTGTGCATGCGAGGGAATGATTGTGTGTGTGGCATGCGTGCACATCTTCGCTTCGTGCATGTACCGCCAGTATGGCTCAGGGAGGACGAGTACATTCTTCTGGAACCAGCAGCACATCACTGTGATCAATCCATGCAAGGAGGTCGCGACAACGCCTCCACATGTGCCACGTGGCTTCATGAACTGTAAGAGAGACACTGTGTAGCGTGCCATCGGTATTCTAATTTACGTGTTTTGCACATACTCGAAGTACTAGTAAGGTACACGTGCATTGCACGCATCAGATTTTGCAACCAAATTATGAATAAATACCACACTATAGAATGTAAGCTCTGAGTCATATATACCTTATGTAGCCCTTCATTTAATTCTTATAGTTCATCTCATTCAAAATCAATTAGTTTTTATAAAAAAACTAAGAACGCGGGAATAGGAAAAACATGGGATTATAGTGGAATGTCGTCTTGAATCCTACAGGATTGTACGAGTGTTTGATTGTGCATAGAAAAAACGCAAAATTCTTTCAAACAAGTTTGAGTGGATGGGATGTTTCCTATGAAATCTAGTGCAAATGAATCATATGGAAAATTTCCTATGGTTTACAATCCTACGAATCAAACAACCAAGATAGGAAAAATTCCTAATGATTAGAATCCTCAAAAATTCCTTTGAGAATCCTTTGAATCAAAGAAGCCCTTAATCTATTTTATGATTCATGGAATTGTGCGTTGGAAAGCATAAAGTAAAAACAAATAATGGCAATTCAACTAGAAAAAAAGTTTGGGCAATTATGATACGGAAGATTCTAGAACAAAAGAGAACCACTGTTGTTTTGAGGTTTGTGCATTATGCTTAAGTTCAACCATGGAGTCTGCTAGATTGTACATGTGGCAAAATCCGGTGGGGGCTAGAAGATGGTGTGAGGGGCCGAGTGGAGGGAGACTATGAAGAAATGCACAAGTGCGAGATCGATATTTAGAGAGAGGGGGAGAGAATGTGTGCCGTTGCACGCAGTGGCAGAGCCATGAAAAATAAATGAGCTAGGGGGCCAAGCATTGATAATCCTTTACGAGGAGGGTCAATTCATGAACTTAAACCATTTTTAGCAGCAATTGTCTAATGATCACATTCATATTAGCCTCGATATATAGTGATGTTAGGGGGGGCAGGGCCCTTACTGCCCCCTGTCTTCGCCATCGTGCACGCATCTGAGAGATGAAGCGGAAGGCATGGATGATGAGAGGGGGACGTTGGATATATAATTAATGTGGGTGTATTAGCTATATATGTTAATCCTATATAGAGAGGTATAGATTGATCGATGTGGACGTGGGAAAGAGGCTGAGACCTTACTGGATATATCGATTGATCGGTTTGTGTGGAAAGTTATGAAATACCTAGCTATATACACACAAACATAGAGGAACATCGATCGTTGTGCATGCATGCATGAGAGATAAAGAATGCCCAATATGATGGAGAGGGGGATGTGTGTGGGTGTGTGCCTTCATGGGAGACCGACCTGAAGAAAAAGATTGCATGTGTGCGATGGATAATGGTGACTGGTAGTGTGTGTGCATGCATGCACGAGAGAAAGTTAGTGGTACAATTATAAAGAGAAGACGACTGTGTGGGTGTAAAAGACTAGGTGAGGTCATAATCAATGTAAAGTTGAATTCAAATATTTGAATAAGAGATCCTGATGTTTGAAACACTTGCATGCATGAATATAACGGAGATCTGTGCGGTGTGGTTTGGAAACGAGAATGTTGTAATGTATACACATTGAACAAGGTCAGACTGATTTGAATTTGAGATATCTATGGTAGACATCATTTGGACACGTCGCATCCGTGCATGGACACACTATTCTAATTGGAGATGATGATCGGCTTTTGCATCACATATCTATATCTATACCCCTATATATATTATATTTTATATTTTTTTATATTGTGTGTGGGTAACTTTAACTTTGAAACATGGTCGTTGGATGAGGCGAATCCGATGGTCCAAAGATGGCAAATTTGAGCACTAGTGGTCGTTGGATATCATCTAGATTCCACCAGATTTCGCCACATGTATAATCTAGAAGACTCCATGGTTGAACTTAAGCATAATGCACAAACATCAAAACACAAGCACTTCTTATTTTTTCTAGAATCTTCCGTATCATAATTGCCCAAATGTTTTTCTACATGATTTGCCATTATTTGTTTTTACTTTATGTCTTACAACGCAAAATTCCATGAATCTTAAAATAGATTAGCTTTCTTATAAAAACTAGATGATTTTGAATGTAATGAACTATAAGAATTAAACGAACATCTACATCATGCATATATGACTCAAAGCTTACAGGCTATAATGTGTTATTTATTCATAATTTGGTTGCCAAATCTCACGCCTGCAATGCACATGTACCTTACTCTAGTCTAAATGGTGTTTGTGTGTGTGTGTTGTGCGTGTTGAGGTGCAAATTGCCTTTTTTGGTACACGTTAAGCTTGTTGTTCCGAAATTTAAAGGCACGCCTTGTTATGCCGAAAATTTAAGCTAGCGTCTCTGTCTATCGTGCTGCGAAACTCCCACCTCTTCAACCTGCGGCTTGTTAGCCCGAAATATTTAAGATATATCTTTGTCTCGTCGTGCTCCGACAACTCCCTCCATCTCAACCTGCACCTTGCTATTCTGAAATTACAACATGCGCGAAAACTCCCACCTCCTGTGAAATCCCGACACGTGAAATTCCCGTGGTACCCCTGAACCGAAAGAACCGCCTCGAATCGGTGGGGGTACTTTCATAACTTACCCCACATTTCAGACAAGCGCGTCCCTAAGCCATGGTTCCCCACTGCCATCCCACCCGCCCACCCATTCATACACCAAGGCCGCGAAAACCCGCGACGAAACCCCACTCCCTGCTCCATCCGCCACCCAGCCGGAGCCTCTTTCCCGACGACGTTGTCCACAGCAACACCTCGATGTCCCTCATCCACCGTACCGGATGAGCATCCGTCGTCGATCTCGTCGTCCCGCCGGTTCAGCCACCCCGTCCTCCACCTCCAAGGAGCTGCCCCGATGTTCCCCTCGTCTTTTACGCCACCTCCATTCCCACACCGCCATCTTCACCTGCACCACCGGAAGAGCATCATCATCACCGTTTCCTCGGATGAAGCTGCGGCCTAATCGGTGCCACCAAAGAGGTTGTACACTAATAACTGCATTTTCTTCTTGATTCGATCTCACGGTGCTGCCGGCGCTCGGTCCCGGCCGACACGGCGCGGCTCCATCCACGGCGGCGTCGCTGGCCACTTCCTCCACAGCGTCACTCCCTCAACGGCGACGTCCACATCAGTAGGAGTTGCTGCTGCTTTAGCTCTCGTTCGTGCTGCTGCTCTGCTCTTGCTCTCGGTCCCCTGCCTGGTCTGCTCTTGCTATTGCTCTTTCTCGCGCTGCTGCTCTCGCTCTGGCTCTTGCTTGCGATGCTGCTCCGATTTAGCTACACTTCAGTCGACTGAATCAACTTTTGGGTCAATCGATTTTTAGGGGGGGGGGCTCGC
>NC_057801.1:132388233-132394457 GCF_018294505.1 Triticum aestivum
GGGGGGGGCGCCGCCCTACCCTCTCGTGGCCGCCTCGGCTGCTTCTTGACTTGCACTAAAGTCCTCTGGATCACGTTCGTTCCAAAAATCACGCTCCCGAAGGTTTCATTCCGTTTGGACTCCGTTTGATATTCCTTTTCTTCGAAATACTGAAATAGGCAAAAAAACAGCAATACGGGCCGGGCCTCCGGTTAGTAGGTTAGTCCCAAAAATGATATAGATGTGTAAAATAAAGCCCATAAACATCCAAAAGGGGTAATATAATAGCATGGAACAATCAAAAATTATAGATACGTTGAAGACGTATCAAGCATCCCCAAGCTTAATTCCTGCTCGTCCTCGAGTAGGTAAATGATAAAGACAGAATTTTTGATGTGGAATGCTACCTAGCATAATTCTCAATGTAATTTCTCTTTAATGTGGCATGAATGTTCAGATCCAAATGATTCAAAATAAAAGTCCATATTGACAAAAGAAATAGCAATACTTCAAGCATACTAATAAAAGCAATCATGTCTTCTCAAAATAACATGGCTAAAGAAAGTTCATCCCTACAAAATCATATAGTTAGGCTATGCTTCATTCTCGTCACATGAAGATGTTCCCAACTTCTGTACCCCCAATGACAAGCCAAGCAATTGTTTCGTACTTAAAGAATCTCAAACACTTTCAACCATCACGCAATACATGAGCGTGAGCCATGGACAAATCACTATGGGTGGAATAGAATAATGATTGGGGATTGTGTGGAGAAGACAAAAAAGGAAAGTCTCACATCAACGAGGATAATCAACGGGCCATGGGAATGCCCATCAATTGATGTCAACATGAGGAGTAGGGATTGCCATGCAACAGATGCACTAGAGCTATAAATGAATGAAAGCTCAACAAAAGAAAACTAGTGGGTGTGCATCCAACTTGCTTGCTCACGAAGACCTAGGGCATTTGAGGAAGCCCATCGTAGGAATATACAAGCCAAGTTCTATAATGAAAAATTCCCACTAGTATATGAAAGTGACAACATATGAGACTCTCTACATGAATAAGAAGGTGCTACTTTGAAGCACAATATATGAGACTCACTACATGAAGAACAAGGTGCTACTTTGAAGCACAAGTGTGGAAAAAGAGACACTAGCATTGCCCCTTTATTTCTTTTTTTTTCTTTTTTTTCTTTGGCCTTCTTTTTTTTCTTTTGGCCTTTTTTTCCTTGTTGGGCAATGCTCTAATAATGATGATCATCACACTTTTATTGATTACAACACATGAATTACAACTCAAAACTAGAACAAGATATGACTCTATATGAATGCGTCCGGCGGTGTACCGGGATGGTGCAATGAATCAAGAGTGACATGTATAAAAAATAATGCATGGTGGCTTTTCCATTAATACAATGTCAACTACATGATCATGCAATGGCAATATGACAAAAGTAATGTATGTCATGATGATGATGAACGGAACGGTGGAAAGTTGCATGGCAATATATCTCGGAATGGCTATGGAAATGCCATAAATAGGTAGGTATGGTGGCTGTTTTGAGGAAGATATAAGGAGGTTTATGTGTGATAGAGCGTATCATATCACGGGGTTTGGATGCACTGGCGAAGTTTGCACCAACTCTCAAAGTGAGAAAGGGCAATGCACGGTACCGAAGAGGCTAACAATGATGGAAAGGTAAAAGTGGCGTATAATCCATGGACTCAACATTAGTCATAAGAACTCATATACTTATTGCAAAAATTTAGAAGTCATCAAAAACCAAGCACTACGCGCATGCTCCTAGGGGGATAGATTGGTAGGAAAAGACCATCGCTCGTCCCCGACCGCCACTCATAAGGATGCACAAGCCAGGTACACTTCATGCTTCAAATTTGTTACACAACTTTAACCATACGTGCATGATGCGGGACTTGCTAACTTCAACACAAGCATTCTTTAAATTCATAATCACCCAACTAGCATGACTTTAATATCACTACCTCCCTATCTCAAAACAATTATCAAGTATCAAGTTGATCATAGCATCTAATTCACTTCTTATGATAGTTTTTATTAGACCCAACTTGGATGCTCATCATTCTAGGACCAACTTATAACCATAGCAAATACCATTCTATTCTAAAATACTCTCAAAATAATATAAGTGAAGCATGAGAGATCAAAAATTTCTTCAAAATTAATCCACCGCCGTGCTCTAAGAGATATAAGTGAAGCACTAGAGCAAAAACTATCTAGCTCAAAAGATATAAGTGAAGCACTTAGCAAATGCTAATAAATTTCAATCAAATAGGATTCTCCCAAAGGTGTGTTACAACAAGGATGATTGTGGTAAACTAAAAAGCAAAGACTAATATAGTACTGGACGCTCCAAGCAAAACACATATCATGTGGCGAATAAAAATATAGCTCCAAGTAAAGTTACCAATGAACGAAGATGAAAGAGGGGATGCCTTCCGGGGGCATCCCCAAGCTTAGGCTCTTGGCTATTATTGAATATATTGGGGTGCCTTGGGCATCCCCAAGCTTAGGCTTTTGCCACCCTTTATTCCATAATCCATAAAAGCTTTACCCAAAACTTGAAAACTTCACAACACAAAACTCAACAGGAAATCTTATAAGCTCCGTTAGTGAAAGAAAACAAAACCACCACATAAGGTACTGTAATGAACTCATTCTTTATTTATATTGGTGTTAAACCTACTGTATTCCAAGTTCTCTATGGTTCATACCCTTACATACTAGCCATAGGTGCATCAAAATAAGCAAACAACACACGAAAAACAGAATCTGTCAAAAACAGAACAGTCTGTAGAAATCTGTAACTAACGCAAACTTCTGGAACTCTAAAAATCCTACCAAAATAGTAAGTACTGGAAAATTTGTTTATTGATCAGCAGCAAAAATAATCAATGAAAAATCTCGTTTCTGTGATTTATTGAATTTTTTCTCGTGAGCGCAAAGTTTCTGTTTTTCAGCAGAATCAAATCAACTATCATCATAGGTTATCCTATAGGTTCTACTTGGCACAAACACTAATTAAAAGGTAAAAACACATCTAAACAGAAAGTAGATGGAAAATTTATTACTAAACAGGAAGAAAAACAAAAAACATAAAGAAAATTGGGTTGCCTCCCAACTAGCGCTATCGTTTAATGCCCCTAGCTAGGCATAAAAGCGAAGATAGATCTACGTAGTGCCATCTTTGGCACTTGGTTCATAGGTAGCTTGCATGATAGATTCATAAGGTAATTTGACTTTCTTCTTGGAAAGTGTTCCATGCCTTTCTTTAATGGAAATTGGAATCTAATATTCCCTTCCTTCATATCAATAATCGCACCAATCGTTCTAAGGAAAGGTCTACCAAGAATAATAGGGCAAGAAAGATTGCAATCTATATCAAGAACGATAAAATCAACGGGCACAAAATTTCTATTAGCAACAATGAAAACATCATTGATTCTTCCCATTGGCTTTTTAATGGTGGAATCCGCAAGGTGCAAATTTAAAGAGCAATCATCAAGATCATGGAAACCTAGAATATCACATAAAGTTTTCGGAATCGTGGAAACACTAACAGCCAAATCGCACAAAGCAAAACAATCATAATCTTTAATTTTAATCTTTATAGTAGGTTGCCACTCATCATTAAGTTCTCTAGGTATAGAAACTTCCAAATTAAGTTTTTCATCATAAGATTGCATCAAGGCATCAATGATATGTTTGGTAAAAGCTTTATTTTGACTATAAGCATGTGGAGAATTAACAACGGATTGCAACAAGGAAATACAACCTTCTAAAGAACAATTATCATAATCAAATTCCTTGAAATCCGAGATAGTGGGTTCAATTCTATTTAAAGTCATGACCTCTCCAACCCCACTTTTACCAAATTTAGCATCAAGATCTAAAAACTCCGAATTATTGGGACGCCTTCTAAATAAAGTTGACTCATCTCTAGTCCCATTATTCTCAAGATTCATATTACAAAACAAAGATCTAAATGGAGACACATCAATAACTTTAAGATCTTCATCATTATTTTCATCTAACTTTTCTGGTTTGGCAGCCATCTTATTGACTAAGGTGGCTTGCTTATCAGAAATTTTGGCTATAGCATTTTCAAGACGGGTAATTTGAGAGTTCACACCATAAAATTCTTTATCCATATCATCAAGCTCCTTATTCATAACACTCAAAAAGCCTTTTTGTTCTTTAAGTTCTTTTCTGAAGAAATTATTGTGCTCAAATTGCAAATTCATAAAGCTTCTAATATTGGATTCAATCTCATCCATCCATCTGAGGAGGTCGGTACTCTTAGGCAAAGTCATAAGGAAAAATAGGCGCACAAGCAAACAGAAAGAGGCAAGCGAAAAGAGAGGAGGATATTGGGAAAGAGAGGGCGAATAAAACGGCAAGGGTGAAGTGGGGGAGAGGAAAACGAGAGGCAAATGGCAAATAATGTAAATGCGAGGGAGATGAGTTTGTGATGGGTACTTGGCATGTCTTGACTTGAGCGAAGACCTCCCCGGCAACGGCGCCAGAAATCCTTCTTGCTACGTCTTGAGCTTGCGTTGGTTTTCCTTGAAGAGGAAAGGGTGATGCAACAATAGTAGCGTAAGTATTTCCCTCAGTTTTTGAGAACCAAGGTATCAATCCAGTAGGAGGCTCCTCAAAAGTCCCACACACCTACACAAACAAACAAAGAACTCGCAACCAACACGATAAAGGGGTTGTCAATCCCTTCACGTCCACTTGCGAAATGAGATCTAATAGAGATAGTATGATAAGATAAATATATTTTTGGTATTTATAATATAGATGCAAAAAGTAAAGATGCAAATAAAAGTAGATTGGAAGCAAATATGATAAGAGATAGACCCGGGGGCCATAGGTTTCACTAGAGGCTTTTCTCAAGATAGCATAAGTATTACGGTGGGTGAACAAATTACTTTCGAGCAATTGATAGAAAAGCGAATAGTTATGAGATTATCTAGGCATGATAATGTATATAGGCATCACGTCCGCAACAAGTAGACCGACTCCTGCCTGCATCTACTACTATTACTCCACACATCGACCGACTCCTGCCTGCATCTAGAGTATTATGTTCATAAAGAATAGAGTAACGCATTAAGCAAGATGACATGATGTAGAGGGATAAACTCATGCAATATGATCTAAACCCCATCTTTTTAGCCTCGATGGCAACAATACAATACATGCCTTGCAACCCTTTCTGTCACTGGGTAAGGACACCGCAAGATTGAACCCAAAGCTAAGCACTTCTCCCATGGCAAGAAAGATCAATCTAGTAGGCCAAACCAAACTAATAATTCGAAGAGACTTGCAAAGATAACTCAATCATACATAAAAGAATTCAGAGAAGATTCATATATTATTCATAGATAAACTTGATCATAAACCCACAATTCATCAGATATCGACAAACACACCGCAAAAAGAGTTTACATCGAATAGATCTCCACAAGAGAGGGGGAGAACATTGTATTGAGATCCAAAAAGAGAGAGGAAGCCATCTAGCTAATAACTATGGACCCGAGGGTCTGTGGTAAACTACTCACAACTCATCGGTGGGGCTATGGTGTTGATGTAGAAGCCCTCCGTGGTCGATTCCCCCTCCGGCGGAGCACCGACGAAGGCTCCAAGATGGGATTTCGCGGATACAGAAGGTTACGGCGGTGGAAATTGTGTTTCGGGTGCTCCCTGGATGTTTTTGGGGTATGTAGGCTTATATCACTACAAAAAAAGACACATCCGTGACATTTTGGGCCGAACGAATTTTTTTTCTATCATCCGTATAACACTTCTATGACGATAATTGTGACAAAACCCGGTATCATCATAGATGTGGTGGGCTCCTAGTTCTATGACAAAAAATCATGACAGAAAATGGGCTTTTCGTCCTGGGCGGGCCGGAGACGCAACTGCATGACATTCTTTGGGCTGTCCATGACGGAAAAAACCATGGTAGAAGCGAGGGGGAGGAAAATTTGGGGGAGTTCCCGGTTACGGTGGGAGGTCGGGGGCCGAGCGATGCGCGTTTCTCTCGTACACGTACGCGCGTGTGTGCGAGGCGTTGGCTCTAACTGAACCCGAGCGATTGCATTGCAGGCTACGCGTTACTAAACCCGAGCGATCGATTCCTTCGCTACTGCTGCTAACTGAAGCCGATCGATGCTACCTCTCTGGATGAACAG